>NC_139946.1:3307956-3312956 GCF_963454915.1 Gymnoscopelus microlampas
TGTGTGCGTGCGTGCGTGCATATGTATGTGACTGTGTTTCTGTATCTGTTTGCGTTTGTGAATGACAGAGAGAGAGACAGAGAGAGAGAGAGAGAGAGAGAGAGAGAGAGAGAGAGAGAGAGAGAGAGAGAGAGAGAGAGAGAGAGAGAGAGAGAGAGAGAGAGAGAGAGAGAAAGGCAACACATGTTTGTAACCACAGTGAGAGCTGTGCAGGAGCGTGAAGGAAAAGGCTGTTGGTCTGGCCGTTTGTGACTGGGCTAAGCTAGGCTGGACCAGGCTTGGTCTCACGTATAGCCAGAGCATTCAACGTAGTGGCTAAAACAACCGTCGAAAACAACCAATAACCAATACAAAGATTTAATTTGGCAACTTCATATGCAGTACGGGACGGTGAATGTGATTTGTAGTCAAAGCAGTAGGCGTAGTCTTTGTCTTCGGCCATTTTCTCCACTGTTCTAGCCACTACATCAAATTTAGATGTCAACCAGATGTATCGGTATAAGTGGAGATCTCCGATCCTCTGGCTACGTGAGACCAGACTCGGCTAATAGGCCGGACTAGGCTAGCGGGGCATAGGGTGCGGTGGCTAACGGCAAAGGAGCTGTAAGCCAAGAATGACCATACCAGAGTGCAATTGCGCGAAGGGCCATGACTCGTAAGAATAACACACGCGCACATGTAAACACTCAAGAGCTGCACATGAAACTGCTGTCTGAACTGAATTATTACTCAAATCAACCCTTTTTTCTTTTGCTGTTTTTTTTTTTATCTGTTTCCTCCTCTGCTGCCTTTCTCTTCTGCTGAACTCGGGGCAAGTGTGTGTGTTTTCCCTCGTTCGG
The DNA here is from genome assembly GCF_963454915.1 of Gymnoscopelus microlampas. NCBI lineage: Eukaryota > Metazoa > Chordata > Actinopteri > Myctophiformes > Myctophidae > Gymnoscopelus > Gymnoscopelus microlampas. The sequence goes on from NC_139946.1 coordinate 3,308,796, forward strand.
AGGAATTTCTGCACACAGCCCTGGTTGCTTTAAGTTTGAGGAGTTTCCTGAGGTTTTTGATTACTGTCAGACAGGGACAAAGTCACAAAACCGCCGCAGTGACTACCACACGCACACACATGCACACACTCAATATGCAGGGGAGAGAGAGAAGGAGTAGGAAGGGGGGGTGGGGTGGGGGGCGCCATAGGACAGACTTTGACACATTCCTGGCCGATGGCTCTAATACGATCTCCCCTCTTTTTCTCCCCTCAACCCTTCCAATCCAATCCTTCTCGCTCCCTCCTTTTTGTGGTGAGTCGAGCAATTCTTTCCAAACAAGAGCAGCCTCATCTCTGATCCAAGCTCTCTGGCTTTGATTAGCTGCTTAATGAGCCTGCCGTCGGTATGCTGCGGTCTGAGCGCGCGCGCCCACACACACACACACACACACACACACACACACACACACACACACACACACACACACACACACACACACACACACACACGCACACAGACGAACATACACTACAAGAACACACACTACACTACACGAACACACACACATAGACGAACACACACTACACGAACACACACTACACGAACACACACACAGACACAGACACACACACACACACACACACACACACACACACACACACACACACACACACACACACACACACACACACACACACACACGCGGTGCACACACGGACACACACACACACAGTTTGCTCTGAGAATACAGCATAGCAAAGAATTATAAACAAAGCCCACATGCTCCGGTACAATCAGCCTGGCTATGGTTTAACTCCAGTTCCTAAACACACACACACACACACACACACTCTCCCTATCCCTCACACACGTACGTAGTATGTGCACACAGCGTACACTCACGCACGCGTGCAAGTGCACACGCACACACGCACACACACACACACACACACACACACACACACACACACACACACACACACACACACACACACACACACACACACACACACACACACACACACACACACACACACACACTCATAAACTCTCACTATGCCCAACCCTGTCCTCAGTTGCCTGGCACATACCCACAAACAAAACAACAAAGGAAGACGCGCCCTGGTTTCCACTGAACATCTTTTAGGATGTAAAGATAGAATGAGGAGAGGTCAGGAGGACAGTAGAACCCCCCCCCCCCCCCTCCACACCCTGTATTTAATAAGTCAGTGGTTCTCAAACATGATGTTCAGAAAATTCAAAATTATTAACATTTTAGATATTAAAAAAAATAAATCAGAAATAGTAGATGTACAAGCTCGCAGCGCGGCACAAAGTGACGCGCTGTGAGCTTGTAGATCTGCTATTTTTTAATAGCCAACATATAAATGGATAAAGTCGTTAAAATGATTGTGATGCTATATTGACGACTTTTGCTGGGGACCCCCTGGAACACCCCACTTTGAGAACCACTATACTAGCTTATAATGTTGCCATGGAGCTTATTTTGTGCATGTCTTTTTTTGGGGGGGTGGGGGGGGGTGGGGGGGGTGGGGTTAGACTTCCGCCGAAGGACACGCCTGGTGTTTATGAGGCGGTGCGTTTTGGAAGGCACTCCAAGTTGAAACTGTCTCAACTTCAACCACGTCGCGAGTCAATGTCAGCCCTCTGGTCGACCGACCAATCAAGTCGCTAGGGAGGAGGGACTTTACGTTAAATGCTTAGTTGTTAACCAATAGAACCCCAGCATGGCAACTCCGGGGAAAGAATTGCCGATCTACAAGCTCAAAACCTTCGAGATTTGACGCCAAATCTACGCCAAATTTGGTGTCGATTTGGTGCATAGCGGTCCGAGTACGGTTGTAACTTGTCCTCTTGTCCTCTGTACTAGCGACACGCACAGTGTTTGATTCTGGAAAAAAAGCCATCTTCTGTACTGTATGGTTTTCATAACCTAATGCATACATGGGCAACTGGCGGCCCGGGGGCCACATGCGGCCCCCACCTTCTCTTAATGCGGCCCGCAGGTTAATTACAGAATACTGATTGATTTCAGCTGTTACAATTCCAAACATGAGCCACTTTGATTACTTCAGTCTATATTAGTAGCTTAATGACTAGTATTACATTTCTATTGTCTTTTTTTATGTCCAAAATATTTGTATTTAAGTTCATAAAGTTAACATAAGTATAACTGAATGCATTTGAAATTAAATAAAAATGTTACTTTTTAGGATTCCAATTTAAAAATAACAAAAAGAAAAAATCAGGATTCCAATCAAAAATCAAAAATAGCAAAAATCAAAAAATAGCAAAAATAGCAGATCTACAAGCTCAAAACGCGTCGCGCTGCGACGCGTTTTGAGGTTGTAGATCGGCTACTTTTGTGTGACATAGAATGGCCCGACAGTATATGCAATGTGGCCCTCTGGAGTGAGTGTGGAAATATAGCGGCCCTCTCCATCATAAAGTTGCATCACCCCTGACCTAATGGATCAATCATCATGGCTTAATACATCAACGTACCTCCAGTAACCAAAAAACGAACGAATGAAGGGGAGAATTCTCCTTCATTCATTCATTCATTCATTCATCCATCCAGACAGTCAGTTCCTCAACACTTTTAAGTCTCTGATGGATGTTAGGACTCAACAGGTTGTGTGGGTTGATAGTCCTTAAAGGGATATTTCACTTTCAAATAAAATAAACATAAAAAAAAATATATATATATATAAAATAAATGACAAAAGTAATGGAAAAATCACAGCCCCCTCACGCATTAGAATGTCCTTCTAATGCGAGAGGGGGCTGTGATTTTGCATTACTTTTTTCATTTATTTTTCATATTTTGTTTTTTTTATTTTATTTGAAAGTGAAACACACGCACGCACCCGCACACCCGCACACGCACACACACACACACACACACACACACACACACACACACACACACACACACACACACACACACACACACACACACACACACACACACCTCTGCTCTGTGTTGAAGATGGCAAAGCTGTGTTTGCTGGACATGAAGCCCCGCTCCACATCTCTCAACTTCAGATTGTCCAGAGGAAGCATGAACTTCTTCTCCTTCTCCTGAGGGAGAGAGAGAGAGAGAGAGAGAGAGAGAGAGAGAGAGAGAGAGAGAGAGAGAGAGAGAGAAAGAGAGAGAGGGGGGACAAAAATGCAAGGATGAGGGTAGATGGAGGGATGTAAAAGTGGAACTACACCACTACTACTGCAACTTATGCTGGGGAGAGGGAGGCTATACTCATTGACGGCAAATCACAGCACAGGGATAATATGATAATAACATCAACGAGCACAGACAAGAACATGTCCAGGAGAGTGGGAGGACTAGACGAAGGGAGAGAGGGAGGAGAGGAGAGGAGAACAGAAGGTGTAGAACACTTTGCTAGCAAAGCTTGTATCAAATGGTGTGTGTGGGCCTACAGCCTGCCTGTCTGACTGGCTCACATTAACAACCCACTAACGAGAGAGAGAGAGAGAGAGAGAGAGAGAGAGAGAGAGACAGAGAGAGAGAGTGGCCATAAGTCTATAGTCTGTCATCGCCAAGGGGACTTATGAATGACAGAGAACAGTTGGAGGAGTGAAGTGGAGAGAGTGAGGAGAAGCAGGCAGTATGTATGTATGTATGGAGGCATGGGGGGAGCAAAGCGAGGGAGGCAGAGAGACAAGGAGGGAGGGCGAGAGGGAACGAGGGAAGGAGTAAAAAAAAAAAAAGGGAGGGAGGGAGGGCGGCAGGGTCCACATGTGAAAGTCATTACTCAGACTCAAGCTCTCTAACACAACATTTCTCCTAACGGGGAGCCCATACCCCCCCCCCCCCCTCTCTTTCTCCTCTCTTCACCAACTTGCTCCCCCGTGTTCAGGAGGGAGACTGGGGCCTGTTGAAGCTGCTATGGTGACAGTTTGCATCCAAAGGGAAGAGTTGGAGAAAAGGCCAAGAGAACAGGAACAGCAGAGAGGAAGAGAGCAGCAATAGCGCTCACTATAGAAAAAGAAACATCATGCAACGACCGAGGGCATTCCGTCACTAAAAAAAGCTCTCCTGTGGTCAGTGTGTGTGTGTGTGTGTGTGTGTGTGTGTGTGTGTGTGTGTGTGTGTGTGTGTGTGTGTGCGTGCATAGTACGGTTGCGGTAACGGAC
>NC_139946.1:3317956-3575456 GCF_963454915.1 Gymnoscopelus microlampas
ATAGAGGGTGTCCCTGCTTCATCTCTCTCTCAGCTAGGGGGTACATGGCCGGAAAACGTTGCAGACCTCTGCTATAATGTGTCCCCCTTCCTCTGACCTCACTTCCTGTGCTGGGTCTTGCCCCCCCCCTGCCTACATGACACCGTCGGTGAGCAGTGCTGTGCCAGGCTGAGAGTGTTGTGGTGTGTCTGCCTGTCTACACTTGCTGTGCAGACCTTCTGCTCCTGTACAGCAGGCACAGACAGGCAGACAGATGGCAGCCCCGCTAACGGACCGCTCCCTCGACCAATCAGAACAGAGGGCCCGCTGCTGGGACAGCCCCTCCGCCGTCTACCTGGGTATAAAACTGCAAGGAATACATACTCTGGCGATAATGTGAACAAATGAAAGTTCTTTAAAAATGTGTTCCCACTCTTTAGTTTTCTTTTCATTCATTGTGCCGTTTCAAACTATGATAATATAGCCTTGCGTGGCCAGACAATATCACTGCGCAAATACTTTTTTGCACTGGCAGATTGGTCTGGTTCCCAGGCTAAAGATAAATACGTATGCGTGTGAAAATAAACTTCTATCACAGCCTGAAGCACACTTGTATGTTTTGTCTTCATTGTTATGCAGTTCAGATGTAACAAAGTCTGTTAATGTCACAATGTGTGTTGGTGTTCGCATGAATTATTAGAGAAGAGAATCAGGGGTGATGCAACTTTGATGATGGTGACTTGATGACTTCCATTCCATTCCCGGGTAGGACGTAAAGGTTGCAGATTGCAGCCTTTACCTCTGAGTGCACAAATAAAACCAAATGTAAAGGTCTATTTGCTTTCATCACTTTGAGAGTTAAAGGTGCCGTAAGTACTTTAAGTATTATTCATTATTAATTATTTATTAAAAATTGATTACTTATTAAAACGAAAAAGTTTAGTTGAAGTCAAAGATAAAGCTCTATCAAATATCATTGCTATAGAGTGTTTCTTCAGTAACAGGGGTCTCTCTGTCTATCCAGCTCTTAGTAAACAGAAAATAATTTTTCAGGCGGGTTGAAAATGTCTTCAAATCAAGACAGAACCAGACAAAGATCATTTATCACCTTGTGTTCCAGTTCCAATTCTGTCTGCTCATTTATTTGTTTCATCACTTCCAATTTCCCTTGTTTATCCTGTATCCTTCTCTCCTGATTGGATGTTTATTGAAGAGCTGGAGAAATGGGGACGCCCCTGATATTGAACAAACACTCTCTGCAGCAGTGGTTTTAGCTCAAGACGCCAAATAAGAGAAATTAGACGTATGCCCGGGACCCAAACCAGTTTTATTTATTAAATACTTTTGAAAAACTTTAGAATTTATATATTTTTAAAATATTTTTAAATATATATATTTTTCGAATGTAGGAAACAGAAACAAATATTCACTCGCACCCCATAAAAACTGGTCCGTGACCCAAAGGTGGGTCCTAATGATTGCTATGGGAGTATACATTTATTTAACGCTTTTATTAACAACAACAACTATAATAATATGTATAAGAATCACTTAGAGCACCTTCAAATGAACACAGACTCACCTCCTCATCCTTAAACCAGGACAGGGTCTCTGCAGTGAGAACGAACCAGTACTCCTTGGCTCCGCCCTTAATGATGCTGATGTTGCTGATAGTCAGCCAGCCCTTACGGATGACCTGCACAACAGAGGGAGGGGAAGGGGGGGGGTCACCGCACCAAATACAGCAGTGTTGATTTTGTTGACTAAAACTATGACGAAAACTAAATAAGAACTAAATAAAAACTAAGCTATGATGACTAAAACTGAGAGTAAATATCTTGACAATTTCGTCAACAAATAAAAACTAGACACATTTTTATGTTTGGTTGCGCGTGGGTGTTGCGCTCTGAAAATAGCAGATCTAAGCTACGCGTTGTGAGCTTGTAGATATGTGAGCTTGTAGATCTGCTATTTTCAGCATGCAACCAAGTGTTAAATCAGCCATTATGACGCCATCAAGGCACCGCCAACATACATTTTAGTCGACTAAATCAACTGTAGATTTAGTCGACTATAATCTTATGATATTTAGTCGACTAAAACTAGACAAAAACTAAAACATTTCAGATGACTAAAATATGACTAAAACTAAATGGAATTTTATTCAACAGACTATGACTAAAACTAAATCAAAATCAACACAGCAATACAGCGGTGTGGATAGAATGGCTTAATGAGAAGCTAGAGGGGTATTCTGTTAGAAGGTTCTCCCTGTGGAGACGTGCAAGCCAAGGTAAGCTGAACCAGACAGCATGATGACAGCAGTGCTGTGCTGCACAGTAAAAAAAATCCTCAAGGACAATCTACAAATCCTCGCTGTCGGGTGGAAACCTTGTATGTCCAAAACTTTCAAAAAGAACGTAGGTTACAGTAGCGTGGCTGGCCACATTGGTACTTCCAATGGATCCAATGTAATTAATTAGTCACAAGCTCTTGTTAATACTTTTCATTGGTTCAATATTTGTAAAACCCGCAGACACACAAAAAATAAAAATGTAATCTATTTTTGCACATTGTGTGACACTGTAGTATCATGAAAAAGAGAACAACGTTACAAACATGTAGATACGAAGGTTTCTGCCAAACAGCAACGGAATGGTTACATTGACATTAAGGGTTTTACTGTGGATATAAGGACTTACAGTAAAGTCAAGCAAGTCACTGAAATAGAAATTCCTGAAAAGCTGGTTTGGATGGGTTTTATTTATCTGTATCAAAATATCTGCAATATCTCAAAATATCAGCAAAAGTAGCATACCTAGAAGCTCAAGCTTGTAGATCGAGCTTGCGGATCCTCTACTTCAAAAGGAGTAAAGGAGTGTAAAGCCCTACTCACTTTCAAAACTGCCCTAAAGAAACACCTTCAGGAGGCTGCAATTCCCTGCAATGCCCACCCCCCCCCCCCCCCCAGTGTATATCTGTCTGTCTCTTATATGTCATCATGATTTGTGTGCGTGGGAACTCATTTTAAACAAGCTTAGTGCTTTATGAGTCTTCCAGTTTAGTAGACCTTGTATTGTGAATTGTACTTCCGTGTACTGTTTCTCATGTCTTACTGAATAAAGTACATCAATTAATCAAGTTGAGCGTTCATTTACCAAGAAAACACAAGAAGTTAAAATATGGAGATACAAGGTTTCTGCCCGACATGCAGCGACGACTTTAACAGTGCTTGACCTGGGCTGGAGGGGAAAAGAACGGGAAAGGAGGATAAAAGGAAGGATGAGATGACATGAAGAGAGTGTGTGGTGACATCTCCATCCTGCCCGTCTGTAAGAAAACACTCAGTCTCTGTGTATATTTATGGGGCGGTGGAGCAGAGAGCAGAGCGCCGCACAACGATGCAAGTCCGTGAACTGTGTGAACGCTATTAATGCGCTGTGATTGACAAGTAGAGTGTTTGTGATGTTAGCACAGCGGACGGTGGCAGCTGATGAGCAAAAAACAAAAGGCCAGCAGTGGTGGAAAAAGTACTTACATTTTTTTACTTAAGTAAAAGTACCAATACTGCAAGTAAAAGTCCAGAATAAAAAAATGACTTAAGTAAAAGTGCAAAAGTATTGGCATCAAAATGTACTTAAAGGACAACTTTGTTTTTTTACAACCAATGTTTATGTTTTAGATTGTAATTAAAGTAAATAAAAGATGAGTGTTAAAACAATTTAATTTACTGCTTTCTATAGTTTTAGCAATTTTCACAATCTTTTTTACAGTGTTTTCACAGTGGGCGGGGGCATTCTGTCCGGTGGCTAAATATGTATTTTTTTAACACATTAACCCGGCGTTTTCTTTATTATTATTTACAGTAGCTCTTCTAGCCCCCAATAACTCACATCTGGCCATCTCAGACAGCCGGACCTTTTTTATTGTGTAAAAAAGGCATATTTAGCCACCGGACAGAATGCCCCCGCCCACTGTAAAAAATATCGCAAAAAATGCTAAAACTATAGAAAGCAGTAAATGAAAAAAAAATTACACTCATCATTTATTTACTTAATTACAAGCTAAAATATAAACCTTGGTTGTAAAAAACCAAAGTTGTCCTTTAAAGGTAGGGTAAGTGATATTTTTTGGTTAAAATAAAAAGTATTTTGTTAAAAGGTTAAAGCACTATATTCTGATAGTAATCATTGCTATAGAGTGTTCGTTCAGTAACAGGAGTCTCCCCGTCTCTCCAGCTCCTTAATAAACAGAAAATACATTTTCCGGTAGGTGTCAAAATCTCAGCCAATCAGGAGAAAGTACCCATTTTTAAGCTTCATTTTTATAGTGTTCCAGTTCCAATTTTGTCTGCTCATTTCTTAGTGTCATCACTTCCAATTCCACTTGTTTAATATATATCCTGATTGAGTTCTCTATCCTAATTGGATAAAATTGGAAATGAAACTGAAACAAAAATGCATTTTCTGTTTAATAAAGAGGTGGAGAGACAAGGAGACTCCTTTTACTGAACAAACACTCTATAGCAATGAGTACTATCAGAATATAGAGCTATTTAACACTTATTTTAACCAAAGCAAATCACTTACCCTACCTTTAAAGTTCCAAAAGTGAAAGTACTAAAATGTTTGAAAATAGCAGATCCACAAGCTCACAAGTTGTGAGCTTGTAGATCGGCTATTTTCAAATAGCCTATGTATAAGATTGAGCTTAAGTGGTTTATGTATGTTTCATAATATCATAATTTATATCTGAAAAGTAACTAGTCGTAACTAAAGTTTTCAAATAATTGTAGTGGAGTAAAAGTACAATATCTGCCTCTGAGATGTAGTGGAGGAGAAGTAAAAGTATTGTAAAATGGAAATACTCAGGTAAAGTACAAATACCTGAAAATTGTACTTCAGTGCAGTACTTAAGTAAATGTACTTAGTCACTTTCCACCACTGCAAAAGGCAAGATGAATGCGGCTGGCCACAGTGAGACAGACAGCTGTGACAGAGAGTTGGTGAGGTTAGCCAGTGGTCAGCCGTGTGTGTCCAAAGCTCCAACCCTTTAGCGTGAATCCTGAAAAAACGTGTTATCTCCTCCAGAGTGGGGAGCGAGTGAGCGAGTAGGCTTTTAAGAGAATAGTCTCCTACTATTAAACTTGAAGGAGGAGCCACACCCTGGAATAGGAAGAGAGAGGAAGGAGGGAGGTTAGGATGGAGGTACATTCCTAGTTGGACCCAATGCAGGGTTTGGAGGCCTTTGTGGATGTTGAGTATAATTGGAGATGGAAATTAAAAATCAAGTTATATACATTTATATGTAAGTTATAAGATCTGTAAGATCTACCTTGGCTACGCTCGACCAACTGTATCATTAAGCTTTAAGATACATTACAAATTCAAAATATACTATATTTTGTACAACCTGAAATTTGTGTAGGCAGTCACAATCCACAACTGTGGTTACACTGTATGGTACATGTTGTCCGAACTGAGACAGGCTTGTTCTATCCAGGGAATGCATAAGGAAGGATAGTGCACACACATCCAACTGTCCAGGTTCAGGACAAACAACAATGCATACAAATAAAAAATAACTCAATGTTTCGATCACATAAGGATCTTCATTAATTGTCGCCCAAATAATTGCGATTCATGATTTAAAAGTGTTTCTGTCATTGAACATTGGAACATTACGAGTCAAATTTACATTTCTGTTTGACTTTTAGGCTTTGAAGTTACAACCTAAATATACAAAGAGACTGACATATTTGATAACTTTATACTTAAAAAACATTAATAGTGGAAATAGTCTAAATACAGCTTGTAGATCGGCTATTTCCACGTTTTAATATGAAAAATGTTCAACATGGAAACGATTATGACAATTATGCAAAATAATTGCGATTATCTTAAATAATTGCAATAGCCGATTATATAATAATTGTGACAGGCATAATCTTCATCAGGAATTTAGATTCCTGATGAAGATCCTCATGTGACGGAAACGTTGAGACAATAAACAGCGGAGCTTACTTGCCAGTGTGCAGACCTTATTTTTATTGGTATGCCTTGTTCTATCCAGGCCCACGGTCATGGAATGATTTGCAGGAATGAGGGATAAACTCAAACTCAGTCAAAGATCTTTTCTAGGACATTGATGTACTGTATATCAACATCTGCCAGGCCCACATTTCCACTGATTAAACATTTAGACCACACACAAATCTCCCCATTATATGCAGATGGTGGGCGGGAAACTACAGCTGTCTACAATCAAATATTAACATGATGTTGTGCAACACAAAGTATGCCCACAGCAAATACCCATGATGTCGATCAGATGTAGTCAAATAGATAATAAAGGAAGCGCGTCGAAATAAGGCCTCGTCAAAGTCGCCCGCTCCACAGAGATCCTGTGAAAACATACCTACAGTACTGACTGTCTAAGCGTATTCAGGCTGAGGTAGTCAGTTCGTGTATAATACAACGGTTCTTAAGCTTTTGTTGGCTTCAGAACCGCCTTTCCATGATTTCTGAATCCAAGCGGCCCCTTTATCCATCTACAATTTGCATAGAAAACTGCAAGAGAAAAACATAGCTAGCATATGAGTGAAAACACACTTTTTGAAGATTATAACATAACAGAGAAATGGAGTGAAAGAGTTGTAATTAGTGGCTCCTGAGAAGATTTATTTTAAACATTGGCCGTAACATTTCAGTAAGTCCAGTTTTGATGGCAATATGTTCAAATAATGTGGAAAATAACTATCGCCTTCTATTCACTAACAGCTGTTCTGGTCAAGTTTTTGGATTAATTTGGTTTTAACACTTTAGAGATCAGCATGTACTCAGCAGTATTGCAACATCACCTGGTTTGTAAAGGTCTTCCGGTTGTTGCCGTTGGTCTTCTGCTGGGCACTGAGAGAGAGAGAGAAGAGAGAGAGAGAGAGAGAGAGAGAGAGAGAGAGAGAGAGAGAGAGAGAGAGAGAGAGAGAGAGAGAGAGAGAGAAATAAGGACCAAAGACAAGCTTGTGTTTTGTCTCTTTGTTTGTGTCACATTGTACAGCGTCTCATACTCGTTTAACAAGGGGATAATGAGACGTAATTGAGAAGGACTACAGTAACTCACTTAGCAAAGCCAATAAAATCATCATGGTTGGTGTTAATGTAGGCAAGCTGTACGTCAATTAACAGCCGGACCTGAACAGGACAGATGCACAGGAACTGGTGAGAAACTCAATATAGGATGTAGACACAACCACAATGATTCAGCAAAATTGTCCAAAGTTGAATTGCATGCGTGTGTGTGTGTGTGTGTGTGTGTGTGTGTGTGTGTGTGTGTGTGTGTGTGTGTGTGTGTGTGTGAGAACAACCTGGTCTTTGCATTTACTCTCTTTTTCCCGGATTTCTGTGGTCACGATTCTCTCTGCCTCTTCTCGCAGTTTGGGAAAAGGACTCAGCTTTAGAGAACAGATACCAGACATTATATCTAAGGTGTTTCTGACATGCCGCCATGCACATACATGGCAATGGATGACATGCATACTTGCAAAAACACTATGGCGTACATACAGTACGCACACACATACACACACACAGTTTCATACCATGTTGGTACACTGGCGCACGGTGACAATGAGCTCTTCAGAAACCATGTCAACACATTTAATGCACGGCATGTTCAGATTTACAATCTGTCTTTTCACAATGGCTTCAAAGGCCATGTCGGGGGTGAACAGGCCTGTCCTATGGAAACAGAGGTAAGTGGAGGAAAAGGGACACAAGAAAAGAAACAAAGGTGAGAAAATGAGACATTGTAAGGGTCTAATAACAGCATGGCCTCCCTGTCCAATCTTGAACTACGCTGCACAACAAGTCGCAATGCAGTGTTCAGTGGTGAACCAGCACTACAGCATGTAGGCTGGCCATGGTCTATCATTGGCCAATTAGAAATAGCAATCTTTACAAATACTACACCAATAACAACAAAAGTGCTTCACAAAAATAATGTCGGTGTAACTAAGAGATCCACTAAAACCAATAAAACAAAAACAAGAAAAACATCTACATCTACAATCTAGATGCATAGATTCTCAACTATGACCCAGCTTTCACATCTTCATTAGATTAACTCTTACTTCACCTGCATTTCAGGCTTTCATGGTTGAATGTGATTCTGTTTTGTGACATCATGCGTGTAGAGGTATGAGCTGGGACATGCATACATACAGTACATATTTTACATAATTTACATACTGTTGATACACGCATACAGGCACAACCTTTTCTAGAAGCCTTGGCTTATGGCCATGCCATTGCATCTGGCTGCAATGAATGAATGAATGAAAAAACAAGACAATAAATAAATAGTATAGTACCGGTATACAGTTGTGTGATTCTTAAAAATCCCACATTGCCACACACCTGACACCGTGGATGTTTCTGATAGCGTATGTGATCTCCCGACGCAATTCAGTCTCATCGAGATCAATCTGAAGACAAGCACAACACACACATCAGTTAGGGACAGGCAAGGACATGGACACACACACACTCACACGCATGCTCGCACGCACGCACGCACACACACGTGCGCGCACACACACACACACACACACACACACACACACACACACACACACACACACACACACGCGCGCGCGCGCGCATTACATACACAGACTACACACACCTTAACCAGTTCGTAGGGGAAGCGTTCATGGAAGATTCGGTTGATCTTGGCTCCCCCTGACAGCTGGCCAGTGTCTACATTATCACCAGACCCTTCAATGAGCTTCTCAAAGGCAATACCAAACCTCTGGATTAACCTGGAACACACCAGCAAGTAGGCTCACATCTGTAAGGCAGGCCTCATACTGAAGAACAACAACTTGGATAATTAATTAATTTAACTGATATAAGCAAACACACACACTCACTCACTCACTCACTCACTCACTCACTCACTCACTCACTCACTCACTCACTCACTCACTCACTCACTCACTCACTCACTCACTCACTCACTCACTCACTCACTCACTCACTCACTCACTCACTCACTCACTCACTCACTCACTCACTCACTCACACACACACACACACACACACACACACACACACACACACACACACACACACACACACACACACACACACACACACAGTGTGACTGATTGAGAAATTTGACCGACGCAGTAAAGCCCTGAGTTAATTTATCCATGTGTAACTCAGGTGGACATGCACATACACAGAAACATCACACATTGGTTGTTTGAGTAAGTGACTGACTGCAGCAGTGCCTTGGTCTTGCGTGCGGGGTCATCAGGTGTATACAGTTTGTGGTTCTCAGCCTCTTTGTCCAGGGCCAAGAGCTGTGTCTGTAGATGACAACGGACCGCCGGCAGAGTGGCCCTGATGTGGTTGGTCAGTTGCTACAGAAAGAAATAAGCAGAATCAGTGTACGATTACCAGAAAACCAATAGTAAAGTCATTCTGCCAGCCGACACAAGGCACATTGGTTTGTGTGTGTGTTTGTTTGTACCTGGTTGAGGACACTCTGTAAGTGTGGCGTGCCCATGCGGTCAGCCATGTGTCTGTAAGCCGGATGTGACTCAAAGAACTTCTTCTCTGCAAGCAATGATGTTTTGACGTCCTTCTTCCCATCGATGTCCTTCTGACTGCGGTTCACTACCCCTATGTAACCTGGAGAGGGACGTATGAGTGGGTATTATTATGTCACGTATTCTTAGAAACAATCTCCACGCAGTCATTTGGTGCTTTTAAGGACTATAACGGCCTCAAACCACTGTCTAGTCACAGCACAGGCCATAGGTTATACAGTACATAAGCATAGACCATTTTCTAACATGAATGGCTTTAGATTTCATGTATGTTTGCATTGTCTTCATGATCATTAAAACGGTTAAAAAGTCAGGGACATTTTAACTTTGTTGTACATTCTGTCTAGGGATCATTTTCAACTAGACTTTTGAAATCGATCCGTACTTTAAAATGCTATAAATTCCTTAAAAGAAAAACAACAACAACGATAACATCACTTTTGTAAAAAAAAGTAACTACGCTGTGAAATTTAGCGTCAAGCTAATTTCAAGTCTAAAGAAATGCCAACGGTATGCTTTGGGAAATGGTCAGCAGTAATGTCAAGTATGCCGTGAGTCATACAATGAGCTAAACATGCCAGACCGCTGTTATGGTCCTTTAAGATTGTAGTACGATATGGAAATGCTGTATGTGTCTGTGTGTGTGTAATAGCACAGCGTTTGCCAGAGCAGGGCAAATATCCATGTCTCTTTAGCACAGTAATGTGGGTATAACTACACTGGGCTCCGTATCTAATGCCTGGGCTCTGCGCTGCTACTAAAGCAGCCATATCAATGGACGTCCGTGGCTAATGCATTAACACTGCGGAGGAAGCATGAAAGAGCAGCACCTGGTGCTACCCTAGCATGAACTGTACTGTATGTACACATACACATAAACATAAACATACAAAGACTTATACATAAACACACACACACACACACACACACACACACACACACACACACACACACACACACACACACACACACACACACACACACACACACACACACACACACACACACACACACACACACACACACACACATGTAGATATAGTATGTACTGCATACACACATTGGGCTGTGGGACACAGTGTGTGTGTGTGTGTGTGTGTGTGTGTGTGTGTGTGTGTGTGTGTGTGTGTGTGTGTGTGTGTGTGTGTGTGTGTGTGTGTGTGTGAGAGAGAGTTCATGGGCAAACACACAAACAAATGCACACACACACACACACACACACACACACACACACACACACACACACACACACACACACACACACACACACACACACACACACACACACACACACACACACACACACACACACACACACACACACACACACACACACATGCTCATACTGGATAACTGGGCACTGGGTTGGTTGGCACCAGTCCCCTAACTCTGCTCCCACAGTCCAAACTGTAACATAAACCCATGAGCTCAATAAAGAACTCTCTCTCTCTCTCTCTCTCTCTCTCTCTCTCTCTCTCTCTCTCTCTCTCTCTCTCTCTCTCTCTCTCTCTCTCTCTCTCTCTCTCTCTCTCTCTCTCTCTCTCTCTCTCTCTCTCTCTCTCTCTCTCTCTCTCTCACACACACACACCAAGGCATGTGTATGATGTAATACAGATTGGATAGCTACATTTCAGTGCTTAAGTCAGGCCAAAGAGAAGGGAGAGAAAGAGACAGGGAGGGGAGGGGGGTGAGGGAGAGTATCTGTGGGAAAGTGTGTGTGTGTGTGTGTGTGTGTGTGTGTGTGTGTGTGTGTGTGTGTGTGTGTGTGTGTGTGTGTGTGTGTGTGTGTGTGTGTGTGTGTGTGTGTGTGTGTGTGTGTGTGTGTGTGTGTGTGTGTGTGTGTGTGTGTGTGTGTGTGTGTGCGTGTGTCTCTCTGTCCAGTGATTATATGCTCAATCAAGGTTTCATGATGACTTTTTATCTAATAAGACACATGACACGACTATAGCCATTCTGCTCAACACACACACACACACACACACACACACACACACACACACACACACACACACACACACACACACACACACACACACACACACACACACACACACACACACACACACACACACACACACACACACACACCTCTGCGCAAGGGAAGCAGTCTGTTCTCGAGTATGTTCCGAGCGTCCGTCCCTTCATCCATCAGGTCAAGCTTGGTAATAACCCCAATGGTTCTCTGGCCTGTAGGATATATTAAACAATACACATTAAGCACAATGTGTTTAAATGTATGAATAGAACATCATTCAATAGAAGACAATACAGAGCTACATTGAACTCATAGATTATATTATATAGTTCTGAGAGGACATTTTAAGTCATTCATTACAAGCTGCGGTTTGAATGGTAAACGTTCCATATACTGTATGCCAAAGGCATAGGAAATGGGTGCTTTTCAGCATAGAAGCATATGCACAGTATGGCCATATACTGTAAGTCATTTCTATGAAAGAGGCCACATTCATGTAAAATATCCACCAGAGTTTTTCAAAAGCCGTTTCACTTGGGAATGTCTATGAGCTATGAACGCATTTGCCATGCATATATATGCCTTATCCACTTAAACCAGTGGTTCTCAAAAATGTTCACGTCAAGGACTCCCAAATTGATATGTATTTGGCCGCGGAACCCCGTCTGAAAATATTTTGTGCCAGGGAGCCCCAGAAGAGAATATTTATGTCAAAGAAATTCAAAATGACTCTTGTACAAATATGGAGGGACGATGAGTCGGTGGATCTGATCATCCTCGGATACACACGGAGTCCCCTGCTTTTATTCCCACAATTTCTCCCAAACATACACCTAGTCAGGGACGTCAAGAATGATGCCCCTTCGGGAACGATGCAATTCGGGAATGCATGCCCAGTGATGTAAAGTAACTAAGTACATTTACTTAAGTACTGTACCTAAGTAAGATTTTGAGGTATTTGTACTTTACTTGACTATTTCCAATTTTCAGTACTTGTACATCTACTCCACTACATCTCAGAGGCAAATATTGTACTTCTATTCCACTACAATTATTTGAAAACTTTAGTTACTAGTTACTTTATAGATTTTGATTATTATTACAAAACATAAAGTAACCACTTCAACCCTATATACATTTTGGCCATTTGAAAATAGCATTGTGAGCTTGTAGATCTGCTATTTTCAAAACATTTTAGACATTTGAAAACGTGTGAAATGGGACATTCTGCATAATGAGTACTTTCTACTTTTGGTACTTTAAGTACATTTTGATACCAATACTTTCGTACTGTCACTCAAGTACATTTTTAATTCCGGACTTTTACTTGTAACAGAGTACTTCTACATTGCAGTATTGATACTTTTACTTAAGTAAAAAATGTGAGTACTTTTTCCATCACTGGATGATACAGTACATACATACGGTACACTTTTCACAACCAAACAGCAAATGAAAATCCCAGCGAACTCTGGTCGTACAAAGGGGTATTCTGAGATAAATGATACACATTGCCACTTACCCTGTGGGTCAACGTCTTTGGCCAGTTTGAGCGCGTCAGAGTTGGCCAGGTCGATGTTGGCCGGCGTCACCGCCAGGATCAGACAGTTATCCTTGCAGATGAACTGCATGATCATGTCTCTTATCTGATACTCTATGTCCGCTGGTTGTTCGCCCACCGGTACCTTTGTGATGCCGGGCAGGTCCACTAGAGTTAGGTTCAGCACTGAGAACACACACACACACACACGCACACACACACACACACAAGTACAGCTGAACATATACAGTACATAGAGGGATGCGGGTTGCATTATTATCATCGCTGAAAGGTATAAGCAGACATGATTGGAATGATTACACCATGTCAGGGACGTGCAGAGAATGTTAGAGGGGCAGGGGCTGAAATTCCTAAAAGGGCACTTTTGGTGAAAATACAGAAAATAGCCGATCTCCAAGCGCTGTGAGCTTGGAGATCGTCTATTTTCGGTGCGCGATGCCGCATTCAACTAAGTATAATCAGGATTCAAGCCAATACTGGATATGCAATTCTTTCAACACAAAATGCTGCGTTCAAGTTCAGGAGAGTTTGGAAAAGGCAATTCTCTTGAATGCTGCATTCAGGTACGAGCATGGAAAGGGGGGCATTTGCACTTCTTTCAAACAAGTAAGTGCTACATTCAGGGTCTGGAGAGAGGACACTTTTACAGACGGTTAAAAGGGCAGGGGCTCGAGCCCCCCTTTAATGTCTATATGTGTGCACGTGCCTGCGCCATGTCGAAAAGCCACAAACGCAAAAACAAAACATATCTTTGTTACCGTGTGGCGAGTAGATCCGTAGGTTGATGGGAACAGGAGAGATGCCTCTGTTAGATCCTGTAAGTCTCTGCGTCTCTATGTCGATCTCCTCGCGGATCTCATCGAAGTCTGTGAACTTCTTCCCCTTACAGTGGAGAAATTCTCCATGTTCTGGAAAAAGATAGTCAGGGTGGGAAATGAAAAACAACCCTTGGGTAATACTAGTAAATGATGGTTCAGTATGAGTAAGGAAGTAAGGAAGGTGAGCTGTGATCATCTTTTTTTTCCGCAGCTTTTTGCTTTATTTGGATACTGCAGGAAGCTGCGGATAGTGAGGAGGGAATGACATGCAACACACACGTCTCTATCTGGAATCAAACCGGGAACATTGCAACCACACAGTCGACTCATCATCCGGTCAACCACCGACGTGTCCTGCAGTGTTCATCTTTAAGGTTAATATATTAACCCATTAAGACCGGGAACGCATCTCTGTCATTTTTTTATTTCTTTGCCCATTGAAAAATAGCAGATATACAAGCTCATAGCGCGGCACCGAGTGCCGCGCTATGTGCTTGTAGATCTGCTATTTTTGAAAAATCGTGAACATTTGTGCAAATCTTTGAATATAAAGCACTGTTTTTAACTCAAATCTTTGCTTCTGGGGGTCCCTGAAACAAAATATTTTGAGATGGGGGTCCGCAGCCAAATACATATAATTTTGGGGGTCCTTGACATGGAAAAAGTTTGAGAACCACTGATATTATAGCAACATAAGTTTTTTCTAAAAACTGTTAGGATTTAGAAGACATTTGTAGAATCCCCAGAAGCAAAGATTCGAGTTACAAATGTTCACTTAAAAAAAAACATACATATTCAAAGATTTGCACACATTTTCGGGATTTTTCAAAAATAGGAGATCTACAAGATCTACAAGCTATGAGCTTGTAGATCTGCTATTTTTGAATAGCCAAAAAAATCTTAAAATGACACAGATTCTTTCCCGGTCTAAAAGGGTTAGAGAATTCTATTAAGATGTTAAGACAAGCGCAAGTGGCTGGTGAGCTCTGGAATCCACCATCCAATTTACACAGATGTTTCCTTCCCTGACAGTCGGGCCACAAAGACCACGTAATGACAGAGCAAGATTTTTAAATCCTATTTATGTTTTTCCACTTACATGAAACCAAGCCTCTCTCTCTCTACACACTGTAAGAATCCTCGCTGTTCACTTATCCATTTGTAACTCTGAGATGGACCCGAATTGACCCTTATACTGCTCCAACCAAGCTTTGCAGTGTCAATTAGCCATTTTGTAGTTCTGAGAGTGTGCAAATCCAACCAAATGGACCCGTCAGGATTTTATAAGCGTAGGAAAAATATTTGTGGCATGCCACATGTCATCCATACCACTACCTTGCAGCTCTACAGCTGAGGCAAAGATGCAGAACACTGTGTGTGTGTGTGTGTGTGTGTGTGTGTGTGTGTGTGTGTGTGTGTGTGTGTGTGTGTGTGTGTGTGTGTGTGTGTCTCTAGTAGCTCCACAGTCCACACATGAGTTGAATGCAGTGGTGTAAAGTAACTAGGTACATTTACTCAAGTACTGTACTTAAGTACAATTTTGAGGTATTTTTTACTTTACTGGAGTATTTCCAATTGTCTATACTTTTACTTCTACTCCACTACATCTCAGAGGCAAATATTGTACTTTTACTCCACTACAATTATTAGAAAACTTTAGTTACTAGTTACTTTGCGGGTATAAATTATTACATTATAAAATAAACATTAACATTTGCCATTTATACACAGGCTATTTGAAAATAGCAGATCTACAAGCTCACAACGCGTCAGGATATGGAAGAGACATGTTGTGAGCTTGTAGATCTGCTATTTTCAAACATTTTAGTACTTTTACTCTTGGTACTTTAAGTGCATTTTGATACCAATACTTTTGTATTTTTACTCAAGTACATTTTTAATTCCGGACTTCTACTTGTAACGGAGTATTGCTATATTGCAGTATTGATACTTTTACTTTAAAAAAAGTTGAATGTGTTCCACTGCTGTCACAACCACTCTCCCCAGACCATCATGCTGACTCCCGTCAGTGTTAAAGGCCCTGTACTGCCATCTGCTGGTTAACTATGCCGTATGCCATGACAGCCAGTATATCCTATTCTATCCTAGCCTTTAACTCAGTGGTACTCGAACTTTTTTATGTCAAGGACCCCCAAAATGATGTATTCGGCTGCGGACCCCCCCATCTCAAAAATATTTTGTGCAAGGGATTTTTCAAAAGTAGCAGATCTACAAGCTCATAGCGTGGCACGAAGTCACGCGCTATAAGCTTGTATATCTGCTATTTTTGAATAGCTAAAGTATATGGTTAAAGTGGTTAAAATGATTGTGATGCTATATTAACACATTTTTCTGGGGACCCCCTGGTACCCCCCAAGGACCCCTGGGGGTCCCCGCCGCCGGACCCCACTTTGAGAACCAATGCTATAAGTAATACAATCGCGGAGAGCTTGGACTTCTGGGTCATTCTGGAAAAATATTTGTTTCTGCTATGTTCTAGCACACCACGTCTCCAATTTCATGTCCAAAAATCGATCATGCCTGTCGCCTTTGGACAGTGTACTTTTAATTGTTCAGTATACATTTGTATTTGTTATTTGGCCCATATTTTGCCTCAGTAGTGAACTATTCTATCCTTCTAAACAAAATTCTGTCTTGGAATCATCACAACATGTGAAGCTGCCGTGTGTGTGTGTGTGTGTGTGTGTGTGTGTGTGTGTGTGTGTGTGTGTGTGTGTGTGTGTGTGTGTGTGTGCGTGTGCGTATTAGGGATCTCCATATATGGGAATAAAAGGGACAAGGACTGACAGACACAGAGATCTCCATATAGTATAGGCATAAAAGGGATAATATCTCAATAATATACTGTATGGGCATATCGGTCAGAACGGCGGTGGCACGTACAGTAGGCACTTAGACGTGAGGGCCACGTAGCGGCCCGAACTTCTAGTGAGTTACAGATACACACTGGAGAATGAGACTGAAGGAATTGTGTGTATGTGCAGCATTGTGTGTTTTAAATACCTGTGCTCGCACTGACAAGCTGCAGAATTAAAGGCCGGCGGGTGACGATTCCTGTACCCCGGGGGAGGAAGTCCCTAAGTGAGGAAGAAGAGACAGGGGAGAGCATGAACGAGGAATTGAAACACACAAGGACACCGACAATGGCGGCAAGCAGCCAATGGCAGTCATGTGCACTGCCAATGCACTCTCTTACGGTCTCATCATGTCGTTTGACATGAAACGTCAGGCCAGCACCCTCTATCTTTACCCTCTATCCTAATGTGAACGACATGACATCAGCTTGTGACTGAAATTTGTTCTTGTTCGCGGATGACTCCGCCCTCCTGGTCTCGGGCAAGGACAAATTGCAGGTAGAAAAAGTATGAACTCTTCTCTATGGGTCAAATATAAACCTCTGCAAGACCGATGGCTTCACAGTCAAAGTGGTTGACAATGTTATCACAAGAAAAGAGGAAATTACCTACCTGGGTTGTATTTTAGAGGAAAATATTTCCAGTGAAAATATGGCAAGTAAAGTCATCAAAAACGTCATCCAAAGAAGAAGATTTTTGTACAGGATCTCCTCATTGGTCAGAAATACACTGAGGACTCTAGCTGGAGCACTCATCCAATGTCACTTTGACTATGCATGCACCTCATGGCACCATAGCACCATTATGCTAGGGTGGGATGGCTAGGGTAGAGGACAGAGTACAGCAACGTGCAATGGGCCTGGTCTACAAGATACACTACACCTAAAAGACACCCATGTACCTGTCAAACTACTTCAAAAACGTTAAAGACGCTCACAAGCACAACACCAGAGGGAGCTCCACCAATCTCGTTCAATCCAGATTTAGCTCAAACAAGGGGTTAAATTAGTTCTAATGCTATGAGACCAATATGTGGAATGGCCTACCAACAGTCATAAAAAAAGTGTGATTCCTTACTCTCCTTCAAAATCGCGCTAAAAGAGCACTTACAGGTGGCTGCAATTCGTAACTGGCCCCTGTTAAAAGTCTAAGCTTATCACCAGAAATGCCCCCCACCCCACAACTGTTTACCGTACATATTTTACTACTTGTTTATATGATATTTTTGCATATTACCGTTTGTCTTCAAATGTTTCGATAAATTGAATACACAGACCCAATGGAAACAAGCCATAGTGCTTTTCTTGGGTTTATCCTTTTAGCATCCTTTTGTATAGAACTGTACTTCTTTTTGCCATAATGTTTATAAAGTATTCAATCAATCAATACTGCCACAATAATACTTAATATCTAAGCATGACTTTAACTGCACATTAACCAACAGAAATTGGACTTAATCATGTACTGTAAATATGTGGTGTTTTTGGACCCTTTTAGGGGTGCTTTTTTGTTGTTGATAGATACAACTTTTAGCCTGACAACAGTTGAAGTGGTGTCTACCTTGTATAAATGCTAAACTCTCTCTTCGCTCATGGTGTATTATGTTTTTCTGTTATGTTAGCTTTATACAGCTAGCTTTAGCTAGTAAACACCAGAACACCTGTATTAATTGTAATATTGTATGCAATTGCATGCATGTAATGTGAACGATTATTTGTCACATTTCACATGTGTGGTGTAAAACTCATTACATCACTTCGTAGTACTCAATGAAAAGTATAATTTTAAATTAAGATAGGCCATAATAGAAAAATATCAATGTATGGCTTAGGGGTTGAACCCCCATAAGGTCTGAACTTAGAATAGCCTCTGCAGTAAATGTCACTAATAGTCAGCAGTGGGTTAGCTAAGGTAATATTATTGCAAAACATTAAAAAAAAGAAAAAAATAATATCTTTGCAATTAAGGAAGTGTTTATCTCAAGAATGAAAACAAAACTGTGGCTGCTGTAACAAAAACAATAGACTACAGTACATGGCTAATGCTTTTAGTTTTGTCTGAGACTTCTTCCCCTACAAGACTTTGCAACAGGAAGTTTACGCTTTAGCCTTCCACAGATCAAGAGAGCAGGCACAGGAACCGCCAGTTGTCATAACACACACGGCAGAGACAAATAAAGAACGTTGTTTCATTGTTCAGTTGCACTACATAGATAGCAAGACGCAGTCAGGAAGGCAAACGCCAGCAACATGTTGTGGACATTCTGAACAAATAGGCCTACTCTCTTACCAGAGTTCACTTCTATTGTCCAGGGTTGGACACAGTGGGAATTCAATTATCCTTCAACTTGAACTGCTGATTTATTCACTAGCATTCCTCTACGCTACGCTGGCCTGGCATGACCTATATTCAACAGCAGCAAGGCATTATTCAAAACCATCGACTCGGAAAAGAAGGCATATTGTGGATGCAACAGAATTAAACAATTTTCATGGAGATTTATGTATTGAATTTACAATACATGGGACCTTAAAACATGTTTAAAAAATCCACTTCTATTGTCCAGGGTTGGACACAGTGGGAATTCAATTATCCTTCAACTTGAACTGCTATTTTATTCACTAGCATTCCAGGGTTGGACACAGTGGGATATAAATACATGGGACATTAAAACATGTTTAAAAAATCCTTTGCACAAATTTCAGACCTTCAGACTGTCCATTTGCCAACAATTATATTGTCAGCATTGAACAAGATCACAAAGCCCTGTTCAGCTCACATCTGGTTGCCTGGATGGCTAGCAGGTTAAAATCTTTACTCTTTTCATGTTGCAATGTACCTTCTCCCCAGTGTTGATTTTGACAGCAAATTTTGATTTAGTTTTAGTCATAGTCATAGTCCTTGATGGCGTCGTAATGGCTGATTTTATACTTGGTTCTTGGTTGCATGCTGAAAATAGCCAATCTACAAGCCCACAACGTGTTGCAGCGCGACGCTTTGTGAGCTTGTAGATCTGCTATTTTCAGAGCACAACACCCCCCTTGAGTGCAAACAAGCATAAAATGACTTGTCTTCTCCACTCGTCCCTCCCTAACATTTTAGTCTAGTTTTTATTTGTTGATGAAATTGTCAATATATTTAGTCTTAGTTTTAGCCATCAAAGCTTAGTTTTTATTGAGTTTTTATTTAGTTTTTGTCAGTTGAAAGGTAGTCGACGAACATTTTTCGACATAGTTTTGGTCGACGAAACTGCTAGCAGGTTAAAATCTTTACTCTTTTCATGTTGCAATGTACCTTCTCCCTCCATTTCCCTTTGAGGGCCTGGTCTGCCTCTCACACACACACACAGACGCCTAAGGACCTCGCCAGTGAGATAAGCTACTGGGCTGGCCATTGTCACAAAGACATCGCCATCTCAGGCATCTACCACCAGTCTTCTAAAGCCATAATTAGGAGCAATGGAACATCATGGTAGCCTATTGGAGGTACAGTTGTATGAATGGTGCAATATTAAATCATTAAGTAAAAATAAAAGCATTGTTTACAAGAGCAAGATTCTCAAGATTCTCAAACGTTTTAATTTCAAGGACCCCCAATTTGTTAGGCATTAGGGCCACATACCCCCATAATTCTGACAGTGTAAGCTACAAATGGACCCAAATGGACCCCTATTTCTAGCTGTCAGAGTTACAAACTTTGTCCATTGTGGTTCCAAACTATTAATACTTTTGCTGGGGACCCCCAGAGGTCCTCGGACCCCACTTTAAAAACCACTGGTTTACAACTAGCCTGGGCAGCATTCCATTTTCGGGTATATGATCCGGTGTAAAAAAAAGAAAAAGTGGCCGGATAGGCAGAACCGGAAAGACGTCTCACCCCAAAATAGGTCCGTGCTAATAAAATCCTTGATACGGCATTGTTTAGCTTATTTTTTAAATGTAAATGTGCGTGCACTATCCGGAGACTATTTAGCGTCGGTATTATCCCACGGGGAAATTCTATTCCATTTAAACCGCAAAACCGGATAGGCAGAACCGGAAAGAGGATTCTTTTTTCTTTTTTTTTTTCAGTAGGCGTGGTCTAGACCGGATCATATGTTGTCTTCTGGAACGCAGACCAGGCTTTCCTCCGAGGTGGAAAGACTGGTGATGCGAGGTTAGTTTACAACAAAGCTAGCCATAGATCACACGACGGTTGTCTGTCACGACCATCATGGATGAACTTCAATCTGGTGTTTGCACTTTCTCCATGTATGCCCCGTACATCTACATAAACATTCAAATTCCAAATATAAAGTGCTTATTCCATGGCCACGGATGTTAAAATTATGTACGGGCCCTCAGAAGTACGCGTATGTTCCGTACTGTTTAATAAAAAGCATTTTAATCAGATCGGTGGCCATTTCCTCCGTATTCTTTCAACTACGCGACCCTATCGGTTTGGAGGTGTATTGCACTCTGATACATTATAACTCTATGAGAAAATGGCCACCAATCGGATTAAAATGCTTTTTATTGAACAATACGGAACACACGGGTACTTCTGAGTGCCCGTACATAATTGTAACATCCGTGTCCATGGGGTAAGTACTTTATATTTGAAATATGAACGTTTATGTAGATCCATACGAGTCATAAATGAAGAAAGTGCAAACACCAGGTTTAAGTTCATCCATGACTGTCGTGATATGACAGTCATGTTTGAGGGCTACAACAAAACAAACATCACAAACAGGTCTGCCCAACAAATCTTGATCATAATGACAGTTCTCTTCCAGTCTCCATTCCATGACTTCAATACTCATAATCTAATAGTTATAGGCTGACTTGTTGCCTATATTGGAAACTGGTAGGCTACATTTTTTTTTACCTTCCCACAAAGTTCTCCAGGACGGAGGTCTTCCCCGCGGACTGGCCGCCCACCACAGCGATCTGCGGCAGGTCCTCCAGGCTGTACCGCTGGCCGATGGAGCTGAAGGCGTCCTGGAGACGGTTGACCAGCGGGATCAGCTCCTCCATCCCATGGTTGCCCATCGCAACGCAGCCTGAGCCCTATACTGTAAAATACTATTTGAATGCAGTTCTCCACCATATATATTATAACTCTATGATCTACACCAGCCAAAGGGTTAACATCGTTAATAAGAGCTGCTTCGAACTATGTAGTCGATCATTTAACTTAAAAAAAAAACTCAAACTAATTAAGAAACGTCAAAAAATACATTATAAACAATTATTAAAATAAAATAATTAAAAAAAAACGTTATAACTAAAAAGAAAAAACTTTAAAAAATAAAATAAAATAAACAAAAAAACAACTAAAAACTAAAAAACTACAAAAAAACAACAACTAAAAACTGAAAGAAACTGTCCAACTTAAACAATCTGCACCGCGACCAAGCAGACGCAGAGGAGTCGTGCCTGTTCGAGGCAATTCGAGGTTGTGGTTCCACTTACACACCCAAAGTTCCTCACATCTCTCAGATACTCCAATCTAAACAGGAAGACTGATAGCGGTATATTTAGATCTGGACAGTTTTCATTAAACTTTCAGTTAGGTTTTAACAGGCTAGTATAGCTTCGAGCAGTCAGTCGTGTCTACAACTAGACAACATTTCTATTTTGACAGCTACTGTAAACGGTCTGAAGTTTCCTGGCCTGCGCATGCGCATATATCAGCTGTCAACTTTAAGCTGTGGTGGAAAAAGTACTCACATTTCTTACTTAAGTAAAAGTATCAATACTGCAATGTAGAAATACTCTGTTACAAGTGAAAGTCCGGAATTCAAAATGTACTTGAGTAAAAGTACAAAAGTATTGGCATCAAAATGTACTTAAAGTACCAAAAGTAGAAAAGTAGCAGAATGTCCCATTTCAAGTTTTCAAATGTGTAAAAATCTTTTTAAAATAGCAGATCTACAAGCTCACAACGCATCGCATTGTGAGCTTGTAGATCGGCTATTTTCAAAAGGCCAAAATGTATATAGGGACTGAAGTGGTTAATGTATGTTTTGTAATAATAATCAAAATCTACAAAGTATTATTAAATGATATATTATATGTCTCTGAGATGTAGTGAAGTAGAAGTAAAAGTATTGGAAATTGGAAATACTTACGTAAAGTACAAATACAGCAAAATCCCTTTTTGCGGTACTTCACTCAATTAGTACTTGAGTACATGTACTTCGTTTACTTTCCACCACTGTCGGCAACGCAATGCAAAACATAGACAGAATCTGCAGCCAACTATGATAGTAATTTGACTTGCTCCAGACACCAAACATGTTGTCCTCCATGGCCATAGCCTACATAGCCTTACACTACACAGTTAGTGCGAGTAAGGTTGCACAGTGCAGTGCACACCCATATGACTGCAAGTCTGCAACTGTAACCATGGGGCACGATTCATCTACTGTAAATAACACTGCTGCATTCTTTGGCAATGACAGCGTGCACCGAGTAGTACACTACATTCTAAACACGCTGGGCTCATTCAAAACAGCCCTAAAAACTCATCTTTCTGGAGGCCTAAAGAGGAGCTAGTACCAGTTTCCCTGTAGACAGACGACCCCCCCCTCCCCCCTTTTTTTGTACATACTTTATATTTTATTTTCTAATGTTTTTTTTTTTTTTTGTATATATTTTTTTTTGTACATAATGGTATTTTTTTCCCCCTCTGTATTCTTATGTTGATTATTGAACTGTTTGGTTGCTACTATATATGTCTATGAAATTAATTCAAGGACCCCAATGGAAACAAGCCCGCAAGGACTTTTTTGGCCGGACCTTTTAGACAAAAGTATTATAAATGTAACTGTGTTGTTTTACATTCTTTTTGCCTAATAAAAATTTCAATCAATCAATCAAACATTAGGGGAAGGGGCTTCTATATGCAACGGTTTTCACAGTGATAATGACCAAATCTGCATCTTAATGAGGAAATAATAATTATTTCCCCTTTATGCACTAACAGAACGCTTGGTTAAATAGACAGGCTAATATCTCACATATCTAAGATGTTTTTGAAGCGTTTGTTTTGTTTGCACTACCTTGAGAGGACAGGCAAGAGAAGATCTAGAAAAAGATGGAATGCTGCATGAAGCCGATTCCGAGCCCATGACCTTGCAGTTACTGTAGGTATGTGTGTGTGCATACAATGTACACACACTGAAAGACACAAGAATACATTTGATTTAATAGGACAAAATAATGCATGATTTAGAATGACTCGTGTGAAAAAACTAAGTTCCGCAGTAGAAGAGGCTGCCTGGGAATGGGAAGGTCACTGATTGCCCCCCCCCCCCCCCCCCCCGTTCCACCCTGTTGAACTGTCCCTGAGCAATACACATATAACCCCCAACTGCGCTCAGTATGACCATCTACTGAAACTGAATGTCCTCTGAAGGATCAATCAAGGTGTACCTTTTATAAAAGGTGGACTCTCATAACATCTTTGAGCTTTTATTGTATTGCTGTGACAGCTAGTATTGCTGTTACACCAACATCGGTGATACTGTATATCAAAATCTGTGAGAGATTAATCTGATCCAGTGCCTCTAAAATCATAACACACCTGTTCACCTGGCGAGACATCTTTACTCCTAATGGCAGCTGAAAAAAGTAGCACTGGAGCGGAGTCATAGACTACAATAGGTCACCAATTTATGGTTTAATTAGGGAGGGGGGGGTCATGCCAGATTCCCTCTGTGTGAGAGAGCACAATATTAAATGTAATGTTGGTAGCAGAAAAACTAAAAAGAATGATGACATAAAAACAACATTGTATTTATCAAAACCAAAATACCACTACCACAACTCTTAAAGACAGGGATAGTTATTTAAAAAAAATGTTTTTATCGATTAGTCACCCCATGGAGACTAGATTTCATGGATATTTTTTTGTTTTTGCCGGTAGGCAGCGGTTCCGGTAGGAGACACAAAGGAGACTCAAATAATTGGCTTAGGAATACGACAAAAACAAAAAAATACCCATGAATTCAAGTCTCCATGGGGTGACTAATAGATAGAAAGTAAGTCATTTTTTGGGTGAACTATTCCTTCAGTTTTCAGCACCTTCGCAACATGGTCTCTGTAGTGATGGTTATTGTTAGAATGAGAAGCTCTGATATTCAGGATCTCCCTTTTGCCGTCTTCTCTCAGCTCACTGTCATTGATTCATCTCATCTTCCTCGGCGACACACAAACCTCACGCAACCTTCAGGCCTTTTAACATCTCAGCAATGTCTATATGTGGGCTGGAGGAGGTTCCTGGAGAGTTGTTATTCGATAGCGCACTCTGCAGACTCTTGGCTGCCTGGTTGAGGAACAGAGGGACTGTCTGGGGGTTGTCCTCCTCCGACTCCGACTCCTTCTCTGCCCGAGAACACAGAAGCACCTCGTTCACCTCCCCCTCGATCCCCTGGGAGAACACGCGGGGGAACACGCCACGCACGCGCTCCACCACGCTCTTCCTCAGCATCGAGTCACGACACACAAGGTTCAGCATGAACACACCTGGTTAATGAGAGACGGGGGAGAAGAACAGTGATGTAAGAAACGAGGGACTAGCATGAAATAAACAAATAATATAATGTGAGGAACATAGAGACATAAAGTATTAGATTTAACCCATTTAACTCATTCACTGCAATAGGACGACTTCGATTACTACGATTTCTTTCCAAAGGCCCAGACTGGCAAGGACGACTTGGAAGACTTTTTGTGTTTTTTTTAATTTTGCACACAGAACCAGGAGATAACGTGATCCAAAGATGTACTGCTCCATTCTCTTCTTAGTTAAAGTATTTGGGAAATATTCTGTATCTCGGCTCCTGTGTTTTACTATATATTTTTGGCGAGACATGCTATTTTCAACGGCATATAACGAGGGAGTGGGAGGTCGCGATGACATTTCTTTTTTTTCGCGGAAGCACAGTGAAACCCTCCGTGATTAGCAACCATCAGGGGATCGATCATACTGGAGACATAAATACAATATTCTGTGACTACATGAAAAGGTAAGAAAATCGAAAAGTCGCTGGCAGTGGATGATTGATTGATTTATTTATTCTGGCAGTGAATGAGTTAAGGCCTGAGGCCGATTCTACAAATGCCTTCTAAATCAGTAGTTCTCAAACTTTTGCATAATTAATAAACACTTTCAAGACATTTCAAAAATGTAAAAAAAATAGCAGATGTAAAAGCTCCCAGCACGGCACAAAACGACGCGCTGTGAGCTTGTATATCTGCTATTTTTGAATAGCCAACGCTAAAATCTGAAATGACACAGATGCTTTCCCGGTTTTAATGGGTTAAAATCAAGTAAATCAAGAGAAAATGTATGTATTACGATAACAGATTCCTACAGACGGAAGGAGCTAAATGTGTTGTTATTGATACGGTACCTCTGGGAGTTAGCAGTCCGAAGACCTTCTTCAGGAAGGAGATTTCTACAAAGCCAGCGGGAGGGCAGCTCATACCCACAGAGGTGTCCTTACTGTCCACGTCAAACATGATGGCGTCGAACAAACGTCCACCTGATGGAGACAATTTAGAGTGAAAAATACTAGTATACAAATGTTGCATTATTGTAAATATCACATTATGCATTCCTCCAGTGTTGATTCTGACAGCAAACTTTGATTTAGTTTTAGTCAGTCTTTTGAATAAAATTCCATTTAGTTTTTGTCTAGTTTTAGTCGACTAAATCTACAGTTGATATAGCCTTGATGGCGTCACTTGGTTGCATGTTGAAAATAGCCGATCTACAAGCTCACAACACGTCGCAGCGCGACGCGTTGTGAGCTTGTAGATCTGCTATTTTCAGAGCGCAACACGGGGGCGCAACCAAACATAAAATGACTTGTCTTAGTTCTATCGGATCTCTTCTCCACTCAACCCTCACTAACATTTTAGTTTAGTCTAGTTTTTATTTGTTGATGAAATTGTCAATATATTATATATTAGATTTAGTCATCGTAGCGTAGTTTTTAGTTGGTTTTTATTTCGTTTTCATCAGTGAAAAAAGGTAGTCGACAAACATTTTTCGTCATAGTTTTAGTCAACGAAATCAACACTGCATTATGCAGTCCTCCAATACCGTTTTCCTTCCCTCTCTCTTTGGTTCGTTGTGACTTGATACCTGTCCCGAACACTCACCTTCGTTCGCCAAGGCATCAATGCGTTCGAGTCCATCGCCAAGCGTGACAGTCAAGCGGTCGTCGGGTCGGAAGCCGAACCATTCCTTTGCTACGTCCAGAATGACGGGGTCCAACTCCACGACCTCAACGCTGGCACCGGGGACAAAGTCCCGCAGAAACTGAGGCAGGCCTCCTCCACCGAGCCCCACTAGGAGCACCGAGACTGGGACATCTAGGAGAGGACACATGGGGCAGGACATTGTTATTGGTCAGAGAAGACAGGCACATTGTGATATTTAAAATAAAAAGATGGTATATTCTTTTTTCGTAAAGATTAATGACAACAATAACAATACACGAAAAGGAAATAAAGACACATAGAATCAAAACAAAACAGAATAGAACAAAAATACCCGCCCACACACACACCCCAAGAAAGTACAGTACAAGTTCCACCTCTACATGAGCACTAATAAATGAAAAGGGTGATCAATTTCCCTGCACAAGTACAAGGACACAGTGATACGTATTAAAGATACAAAAACACATTTTATCATGTGTTGCTGGTTTCCTCCTAACATTGGATAATATCTTTTTCTGGAGTACTGGATGTCAATTCATTGCCTCTGAGAGGGGGAATTTTCAGATTTACAGTTTTGGACGATACATTGTTCCCAGCTGTGCCAGCAAGTACAACAAAGTATTTTACAGGCATGTTATCATAGAGTGGCAGATTACCAATGGCAGATGTCAGACGTTTCGTAGTGGAAGATAATTGGTTCAGTAAATGTTTTTCATATGGGGATTCTGGTGAAATATGTGGAGTCTGATCTGAAAATATTTGAATAAATAATGCTTTGGAAATGTTCGGTCAATTGTTGAAAATTAGCAATGGTGTCATGTCATTATATGTCAGGAACTGTCTTAATTCCATTGTTAACCCATCTGTTTAATGTTTCATCGACACCAGTATATGAGATTCTAGGATTGTCCCAAAAGGGAGTTTTTCTGAGTTCTAAGATACTTAAGCCAATGGTGGAATGAGCTTCATGTCATGCAAGTCATACTGTGTAACATTCATTTTAAGAATCCTTTTTGGTATCATTACAGCGTTAAAAAAAGATATTCGAAACATTGGTTGTCATTAAATCCTTGCATCGTGTCTAGGAGTGTGCTGTCACTTGCTGGCACTCAAAGACACAAAACAAACAAAAAAATCACAACTTGCACACACACACCTTTGTTCTGTGGTGTTCCCAACTGAAGCATGGCAAAGCCAGCCACCATGATTTCATGGTGAGTACAGCAAAGGAAGCCACTGTCCACTGAGAGGGAGGTAGAGGACGTTTTAGGAGCGGCTGTTGGTTTGACCTTCTTTCTGTTCTTCTTTTTGTGACTTGATGCTGTGGAGTGAGTACAAAACACAAATAAGTCAAACATGTATTGCTAGAGTGTTACGCTCAACAGGAACAGTGCTGAAAAAAGTGCAGTAAAACAAAGGAAGAGGACTGACCAGTATGTGGGGGGGAAAGGCGGCTCTCTGACTGGACAAGGCCAGCATTAGACAGGAAGACCAGTCTGCGATAAAGGTCTCCATCCTCTCCTCTCACATCTTCCACAGAGTACTCCCCACTCAGCTCACTCACACCTTTACTAATCACTTCTCTCCAACCCAACTCACCACCCACTGACAGGAAGGGTACCTGGATGGAGACAGGGAGGCTATCATTCTCCAACTATTGCACAAAATGATATTTTTGCCACCTATAAATTACTCACCCTGTGAAGCCTTGAATTCATTGTTCACAGCGAATATACTTATAATGAAAGAACATAGGTAGTCAGGATTAACAACAGCAAACTACAATAAAAAAAATCTGTTTTTAACTCCAACACAGCTCTCACAGTGTAATACAACAAGTGTCCTGCATTGTATCCATGTCCTCATTAGTTCCAAAACTATTTTCCCTCTACTTTACTTTCCCGGGAAAAACGCACAAACGTGGAGCACGCCTCGGATAACCTTGCGTCACCAGTCTTTCCACCTCAGAGGAAAGCCTGGTATTCGTTATTAAAGACCTGTGTGATCCGGTCTAGGCTACGCCCACTGAAAAAATTATAATAATAATTATCTTTTCTGCCCATCCGGTTTTGCGGAGCCGCTTTGTTTTGGTTCCCCAATCCCTATTTAAATGGAATAGAATTTCCCCGTGGGATAATAAAGGTAGACAGACGCTAAATAGTCTCCGGAAGACACTCACATTTATATTTTAAAAATAAGCTAAACTATGCTGCATCAAGGATTTTATTAGGTAGGCCCGCGGACGGACCTATTTTGGGTCTTTCCGGATTTGCGTTTCCGGCCACCTGATGACGCGGATGACGCGCAGATGACGCGCCCGGTGACGTAGGGTTACTTCCGCTCCCGACCGGTTCACAAACCCGAAAAGGTATTGATCCCAGGCTACACCTCGAATGCATGTGAACACAGCTTGTTGTGACGCATGCCCAGGTGTTCCTTGTTCGTGCATGAGACTGTTTACACATGAGGGAAGTATTGAGGACACAGACTGGATACAGGACCCTTGAGTTTTTTTGGGGTTTTTTATATGGTTTTTCTGTTTTAATACTGGAGCCATATTTAAGTCATTTTGGGGGGTAAGCATTCCTTTGTGAAGAATTCTTCACATGTGCAGTAATTATGCATTATTTTTACCTGATGGTTGGCTGGCATACCAGGGGGAGCGAGGTCCATCACCATCGGCGAGAGCTCTGCTTGGACGGCCTGCATGTCTGTGTACTCCTGGTTCCTGTGCATCGCTACGACAACCAGCCGTCTGAAGTTAGCGCTGGTCGCCAGCTGGCTCCGCCCCTCACTGGAACCGTACTGCCAATCTGTCTCTCTGCCCTGTGGGACTAGAGGGGCAAGCAGAGCAGAGGAGCGGTCAGACAACATCACAAGTTGACTGCAATAGCAGTGTTGATTTCCTCGACTAAAACTATGACGAAAAATGTTCGTCGACTGCCTTTTTTCACTGACGAAAACTAAATAAAAACTGAATAAAAACTAAGCTACGATGACTAAAACTGAGAGTAAATATCTTGACAATTTCGTCAACAAATAAAAACTAGACACATTTTTATGTTTGGCTGCGCGTGGGTGTTGCGCTCTGAAAATAGCAGATCTACAAGCTTGTAGATCTGCTATTTTCAGCATGCAACCAAGTGTAAAATCAGCAATTACGACGCCATCAATCAAAGCACCGCCAAAATACATTATAGTCGACTAAATCAACTGTAGATTTAGTGGACTATAATCTTATGATATTCAGTCGACTAAAACTAGACAAAAACTAAAACATTTCAGAAGACTGAAATATAAACCAAATGGAATTAGATTAAAAAGACTATTGACTAAAACCAAATCAAAATTTGCTGTCAAAATCAACACTATGCAATAGGTGTGACAGAATCTCAAGGCAGAACTGGCAGAAAAAGACTCGCTCGCTGCATAAATATTAAGGAAAACTCCTTAGACAGAGACTTAAGAAAATAGAATTCCTTATTTTTAATTGCTCATAAAAGTGCTGTGCTCATTATACATATATATATATATATATATATATATATATATATATAAATTAAACATATATATTTATGCAGCGAGCAAGTTTTCCTTTATGTTTTTGAGACCACCGCCCCTGCAAGTCAACCATGAACGAAGGACAAAGAAGGGTTTGGAGTCTGCATGTGGGAAAAGTGAGGACGTTGGCGTTGAATGTTCGCCGCTTCACGTCCCAATGCCCCCCCCCCCCTGTATGAATGAATGAACCATTGTAAAGCGCTTTGAGCACTTGGAAAAGCGCTATAAAAATGTAATTCATTATTATTATTACGTGTATTTATGCTTTATTTATACATTTTTACGTTGGATTGTTTGCCAGTAAGAGTGAGAGAGAGAACAAGCTGTGTCGTTTCTGGGACCAAAGGCAGCGATACTCACCAATAAATATGGCAAAGTGATTAGCCCTGGGCACCTTGGCACCAGGGGCACCATCTTGCACTGTGAGAGTATATCTGGGCAGACCCGTTTTGACGTCACACAGGGTGAGCGAGAGGTTAGAGGTCGCGTCCGTGCCCGTCTGGAGCTTCTTTCTCAGGATGGCGTACGCCTGGCGCTCCTTCACTGCAGACAGGAGCTCTGGCACCTGTGTGAGGCGGGCCGGGGCTCCGTCCTCTCCGAGGCATAGCTCCAGAATAGGCATGGGCATGGGCTGTCGGAACTTGGTGCAGATCAGAACGAAGACCGGCAGGGCAAAGGAGTCCTCCTGACTCGCCGCTCCCTCCAGACAGTGGAGTCTCACCGCCCAGCCCATCTGAACAAAGTGCTCCACGGCCAGCCTGATCACGCTCTCCTGGGCCAGCGTCACACAGACGTACCTGCCACCTACACTTAACACACGGCCAACCTGCAAGAAAAATGAAATGAACAAATATTGTGAGGAAAGAAAATGTACACAATAATGTTGATCATTCTCTATTATTACCATGAGAGTTGCCTGGATTTCTGACTTGCATGCCAACATATCACACCAGACCCGATATCTATTAAACAATACATATATTATAACTCCGTTATAAACGTTTCACCTGCATTCCGTAGCCGCAAGCAACTCTTAGATTCCATTTTTAATATCTGGAATCTAGAGTCACCAACGTTGCAGCTGTACGGAAAGCTTGCAAAGTTTTTGTTTCATAAAAATCCACCGTAGACATGTTATGAGCTACTTTCTGTCAAGAAATTCCGTGCAGGAGGTGATAATATTTCTAAGTGTTGGAGTTTGGAAGCGCTTGTGGGAAATCACTCAATGGTCCTGCGTAGTGCGTACCACCTGTTTCGAAATGCACATAATGCGGGAGGCAGCAGGACGTTGCGTTATTGAAAACAAGCGCTTCCAAACTCCAACACTTAGAAAAATTATCACCTGCACAGAATTTATTGACAGAAAGTAGCTCATAACATGCCTATGATGGATTTTAATGAAACAAAAACTTTGCAGATATAAAGAGGATAATTCAAGCTTTCCGTACAGCTGTAATGTTGCTGAGTTTAACGTTGTTTAATACAATCAGATAGGACTTTTCCGTTTTGATGTATTGGCTGTCAAGGGCTGTTATTGCATCTCTAGATTCCAGATATTAAAAATAGAATCTAAGAGTTGCTTGCAGCTAGTGCTGATTTTGACAGCAAATTTTTTTTTAGTTTTCGTCATATTTTAGTCATCTGAAATGTTTTAGTTTTTGTCTAGTTTCAGTCGACTAAATATCATAAGATTATAGTCGACTAAATCTACAGTTGATTTAGTCGACTAAAATGTATTGTGGCGGTGCCTTGATGGCGTCGTAATGGCTGATTTTACACTCGGTTGCATGCTGAAAATCTGCCTTGTCTTTAAGTTCTACTGGATCTCTTCTCCACTAAGTCCCTCTCTAACACTTTAGTCTAGTTTTTATTTGTTGATGAAATTGTCAATATATTTAGTCTTAGTTTTAGTCATCATAGCTTAGTTTTTATTTCGTTTTCGTCAGTGAAAAAAGGTAGTCGACGAACATTTCTCGTCATAGTTTTAGTCGACGAAATCAACACTGCTTGCATGCTATGCATTCCGTACACCCGTGTGTTTAGACAGTAACATTCTAATCCTAAGGTCTCTCACCTCGGTGAGCATTCTCTTGGCGAGCGCCCCTTCCTCCTCAGACGCCATGGCGTCCAGGGTGCCCTTGTCCAACGTGGCTTGGTAGCTGGCATCCTCGTAGGGCGTGTGCGTGGCGTCCACTTGCTGGTAAGTCAGGTCCGGGCGTCGCTCGGCATTTCGCTGGTTCATATGGGTCACCACCGTCTCACTGATGTCAATGTTGGTCAGATGTTTGTAGCCCACATCATAGAGCTGTTCACTAAGCTCTGAATTACCACAACCAACCACCAGCACCTGAACAACAGAACACAGTGCTAATGAATACATTGTTCTGGGCCTGTCGTGCAGGATAGTACACTACATACATTCAGTGGTGGAAGGTAACTAAAGTACATGTACTCAAGTACTGTACTTAAGTACCATTTTGAGGTATTTGAGTATTTGTACTTG
Organism: Gymnoscopelus microlampas; assembly: GCF_963454915.1. Lineage (NCBI taxonomy): Eukaryota > Metazoa > Chordata > Actinopteri > Myctophiformes > Myctophidae > Gymnoscopelus > Gymnoscopelus microlampas. Next base: position 3,351,063 of record NC_139946.1, read on the forward strand.
AGTATACTTGAGAATACTTTTATTCCACTCCACTTTTACATCTCAGAGGCAAATATTGTTTACTCCACTAATTCTTTTTGAAAACGTTAGTTACTAGTTACTTTGTAGATTTGGATTATTATTACAAAACATACATTAACCACTTCGATCGGCCCTACTTACATATTGGCCATTTGAAAATCGCAGATCTACAAGCTCACAATGCTTCGCCATGCGAGGCATTAGTGAGCTTGTAGATATATTTTCAAAAGATTTTAATACATTTGAAAACTTGAAATGGGACATTCTGCACAATTGAGTACTTTCTACTTTTGGTACTTTGAGTACATTTTGATGCCAATAAATACTTTTGTGCTTTTACTCAAGTGAATTCCAGACTTTTATTTGTAACAAACAGAGTATTTCTATCTTGCAGTTTGATACTTTATTTACTTAAGTAAGAAATATGAGTACCTTTTCCACATCTGGTATTTATACACTACATGTATAATGTGCCAGTAAGGGCTGACAGATCAACACAATAAACTTGAATCATGCTAGGCCTGTCAAAGAGGGGTTTTGTTAATATTTACCTTATCTTGTGTTTTGATGTATTTATGCAGCACCCCACACAGGGTGTTATAATCTCCATACCACTCAAAGGCCTTGTCTCCACGCTTCTTGAAGAAGCGTTCCCAGTATTCTGCAGAGCTGAACTCCTCAGCAGAGCGAGGTAAGAGACTCATTGTTTTAATGGTGGATTGTTATAACATGGATCACTATGTTCTAGTAGTCTCTCTCCACATGGTACTACGTATGGACTTGTTTACCCCGGACCATGTTTTTGGCCGTACTACTCTCTGATTGGATGATTTGCCTCGGGGGAGGAGTTCAAAGCTGCTCGGTGATTTGCTGTGGCCGGAGCCGTGTTTGGAGCGCTTGTTTCATTGGCTACCACCACTATGCCGGAAGTCAGCGTTGCCAGATGTTGCGTTAGAAATAAGCAACTAGGTCTATGAAAACAAGCCCATAGGTACAGCTCATAGAGTTAAAAAGGTACAGCTACGTGAGCACTATTTGGAAATAGCCGATCTGCTTGTAGATCAGCTATTTTCAAACCAAATCTTGAAAAATGTGAAAGATGTGGAATATTTTTTTAATAATTTAACAGGTTGAGAAAACTCTCAGCTCTGAACTCAACAAGATCTGCATCTGGCTCTCCGACAAGCTCTCATTACACCTGGGCAAAACGGAATGCATCCTCTTTGGGTCCACTCCTAACCTCAGAAAGGCAGAGAGCTTCACGATCAAAGCGGGTGATGATATCATCAAAAGAAAAAACGAAATTACCTACCTGGGCTCTATCTTGGAGGCTGACCTCTCTGGTGACAAAAATGCTGAAAAAACGATCAAAACGGTCCACAAAAAAACACGCTATTTGCGGAGTATTGATCGTAAAGTCAGTAAGAAGACTCTGAAGACTCTTGCAGTGGCCCTCATACAAGGTCATTACGATTATGCATGTACTTCGTGGTATCACAACACCTCCAAGGCCTTAAAAACAAGGCTCCAAACATCCCAAAACAAACTTGTAAGGCTACTTCTTGGCCTCAATTACAAAACCCATCTAACCCTGATCATTTTGATAGGATTGGATGGCTTAGGGTTGCGGACAGAGTACAGCAACTTGCTATGGGCCTGGTCTTCAAGATATATCACAACATTGGGATCCCCCTGTATTTGTCAAAATACTTCCAAAATGTTAATGATGTCCATGATCACAATACCAGAGGAAGCTCCACAAACCTTGTCCAACCCTTTTTTGGCTCAACAAAGGGAAGTAACTCGTTCTCATGCTATTCATCAAAAATGTGGAACGCCCTACCAAAAGGAGTAAAGGAGTGTAAAACCCTACTCTCTTTCAAAACAGCCCTAAAGATACACCTTCAGGAGGCTGCAATTGGAAAATGGCCCCTGTCTAAGTCCTACTAACCTACCCCCCTACCCCCCCCCTCTCTCCTTCTCCTTTTGTACATATTTCTCACTCTTCATACCAGTAACCGGTAAACTGATTGTATGACATTCTATAGTAGTTGTGTATATCTGTCTGTCTCTTATATGTATCATGATTTGTGTGCATGGGGAACTCATTTGAAACAAGCTCAGTGCTTTTATGAGTCTTCCAGTTTAGTAGACCTTGTATTGTGAATTTGTACTTCCATGTACTGTTGTTCTCATGTCTTACTAAATAAAGTACATCAATCAATCAACAAAAATCTTGTATGGGGCTGGGGGGGGGGGGGGGGCACTGGCACAACATATTTTTAGATCGGGGGGGGGGGGGGGTTCTTAGATAATTATTACATATTAATTTGGGGGGTCCTTCACATGAAAATATTTTGGAACCACTGGTTTAAACAACATTTACAAGCAACTTCACAGAAAAACAAGCACACAGTCGCTTATACTAAGCGGACATGGCAACGCTGCCTGTGTCCATCCCCCTCTCTCGTCCGGGTTAAAACACACACACACACACACACACACACACACACACACACACACTACTACTCTGAGTTCCTGCAGATTGTTTAAAAAGCCCCATAAATGCTGGTTTGAGATCATAAACAGAAAAACGTTGTTCTTCATGTCTTTCATTTGCACAGCTGTAAAAACAAACTGACGGGTTTCTGTGAGGAATACACATTCTAAAAACAGAATAAGGCTGCATGCCAGTCTTTCACCCACCCCCATCCATGACAGCCTGGCTAGCATCCACACTACAGCAACAACTCAGTGCAGTGCCTATTACTGGAGGCACTACAGTTTACCTGTTCCACCAGAAGGTGGCAGTATATATCAGTCCATTAGTGTTGTAGAATAGATGTTTTCCATTTCACCATTCTGATTCTAAATCACACAACTGTTAATGGAAATGGGGAACAAAGAAGGAAGAAGTTTAATGTCACAGGGCCAATTGACTTTAGGGGGCAACAACACAAACTGCATGGCTTCCATGTCTAAATTGTAGCTATCAATAATAAGCAGTTTATGAATTAAGCTGCACAAATCACAATGTGGTTCCATATTGACAAGTGACTGCTTGAGGGAATATTGGCTACTGCACTGAAGCTCTATGTCTCCTTTGGCTGAAATTAAATAGTGATCTCCATTATACTTCACATACAAGTCAACACAGCTTCAAAAGAATAATGTTGATTTTAGTAAAATATTCTCTGAAATAAATATTTTATAGGCTACGCATAGATGCTCTTCATACAAACTAAACCATTATGTAATCATGTTTTACAGCTGTGTTCGTCTTCCTCCATTCTCTACTGTGTTCATGTTGTTCCTCCATCTCTATGTGTGTTTTTCAGGAACGTGAAGTGAAGAATGTGACCCTGAGAGCTGGATATCAGCTGGCAGCGAAGGCTCTGATTTTACAAAGCAAAGCAAAGTTTGTTGTTTACCCAGGGTGTCGGACTAAGTACGAAACTTGTTTCCAGCCGGACCCTGCATGGAAGCCTTGCTCAAGGGCTATTCAGCGGTGATTCATGATTGATGTGATGAATTGGGGAATCGAACTAGGGACCTTCCGGTATCAAGGCCGCCCCTCTAACCACTAGGCCACCGCTGCCACTAACACATGATGCTGACAGGTAAACCCAACTATATTTAATAATGATTCACTCTCTCCAACTGAGAATAATGACGGCTCTTCAAAAAGGAGTGTGAGGAGTGTTTACCTGCAAATCATGACCAATGTGTAATTTCACAGGAAGACTTGTGTTAATATAAATTCAGAACAGTACAGTATTATACTCTAAGTGCATATTGTATAGATGTATGCGATATTGCGATTATTGATTGGTGTTCATATTATTCGAAATAATACATCAATGTTATTTGGAATAAGAAATTCCAAATACTACATGTATGGAAAATTGCTACAATTATAGCACTGCTTAAAAATGTATAATGGACCATTCTCTGGATATAATAGTCATCCTATAAGTTTATTACATTTTTTTCTTTTTAAATAAGGAAAGGATATTTTGTGACCAGATCAAATGTTTTAATTTAACCAGTGTTTTTCAACATATATTGAGAAGGGAAGAGCTACAGTACGACTCAAATAACAGATGCTTGACTGAGAGAAACCCAAGAGAAGAAAACAGTGAATGCTGTCCTAGCTTTTGATCATTAATTGAATAGACAGGTTTCCTGTTAGTAAACATGAGAGGATATGACCACGCAGAGGAGGGGGAAGCCTATAGAGGGCGCCATTACCCGCAGCAGCTCTGGTCAAATGTCCATTCATAAAAGAAATGATCTTCACCGGGTTTAATGAAAGTAGATTAAATTATGCAGTTTGTAATACCTTGTTTACTCAATAAAAATGATTTGTCGGAAGTTGGATCTGTTTGTATATAATAGCAGCATTATGCCTATTATGCCTATAATAGCAGAATTATGGCTATCTAACTCCCGAACACAACAACAGTGAACGGCGCAACAATTCGTTTCCCCCGAGCATGCGCAGATTGCGCATTCTGCTCTGTGATGACGTCGCGCGGAAATCCGTCTATTTTTTAATGAAAAGTCTAGAATATTATATTTTAAGTAGAAAAAGTAAATTAGTCCTGAATGTTAATTAGGCTTATAGCCTATCATTCTGTTTGCTTCAAATCACTCTCTTAAGGACCAGTCACACCAAGCATGATAACTACTATAATAATAATAATAATAATCATGTGAGCATACACAATGACTGATGAACAATAACTTAAAGTATATACAGATAATCTGACTCTGATTATTAATTATAAGGATGCGAGATAGTTGTAGCCTACGTGAGGTAATGTCACATATACTTGTAGCCTACTACCAGCTAGCATAGCTATTCATAATTGTCTCCTCCTCTTAGTTAATAACAAAACCTTCTGAGGGTGAGACATCCCAGATGTTCTTCTGATGGAGTTTGATTGCCTGTCAATATTTCTATCACTCATAAAATGACTCTGAAAGTGAGTCCAACAATAGCTTAGATCACTCTGCCTTCCACTCCACTATTTTCAAAACAACATATTTATAGTATTAGTATACTTGTCATGCTTGGTGTGAACGGCACATTAGTAGGAAACTAGTTTTAAATATTTGCAGAAATTATTAATTAAGTCCAGATCAATCTCCTAGGAATTATTATATACAATGCATGATCATGAACAAAATGCAACGATAGTACTTGGATGGAATTATTTTTCTAATTAAAGCGTGCACAATTTCTAACACAAACCTCTTGATTAAAAAAATCTTGATTATTTATCAGCAGTATGGTATAATGCTACAATGGATAAAATAAAGCATTTACAAATGGTACCAAACAGAGCAGCAGGTTTAGCAAGCCATTGTGAATACAGAACTAATGTAGTTGGTACGCATACTTTTCTATCTTGGTTGTGTATACACATATTCATTACTTGAATTTATAAGAAGTATCTCTGTTAGGAAAACTCCTTTTATTTGATATAATATATAATCTTTTTTTTTTTTACAAACATGATTACTCTCAATTAAACAAATCTTTATGAGCTATGCATTAATCTACTCCCCAGACATATCACACAAGAAAACACATTAAGTTTAATTATTTATTATAATACCATATTTTGACTATAGGAATTGATTAATCAAGTTCTCTGTATTAAAATGTTATAATAACAATACAATTATTGAAATGTCATTAGATGTATTAAGAGTGTATGAAAAATGTGAATACATTCTGGATTGTTATATACTCATATGTTTGGATTATTGAACTGCAAGTTGTTTTTGTTTTGTAATGTTATGCATTATGATGTCTTATTATGATGTTGACAAGTTATGCAACACTATCACAATGAAAAGATGTTTGTGGAGCCCAGGAATAATACATGCTGCTATGCTGCTGCTAATGGTGGATCCTAAACAAACAAACATTGTCTTGAATGTCATAATTCTTCATTCAGGTTGTGGATTGACCTCGGCTGTGATGCAGATGACTCTCGTTTCCATGACGATGAAGATGGATCCGTCCTCATGCGCAACTCAGAGTGAAACCTGATTTATACTATATATGGTTGAAAATCTAGAAAATCACAGATCTACAAGCTAACAAGTCACAACAACACAAAGTGTTGCAACAGGTTGAGAGTTTGTATATCGTCAACTTTCAGTGGGTATGTATAAGTGAGGCCTGATGGTTGCTGGGGTAATGAGAAGATGGAACACAGCCATTTACAGAGAAGCTCTGAAGTGATGGTGACACATGGACAAACTGTAAAAGCTGATTTATACATGGTTGTGTCCATGTCATGCACTTGAAATGGCAGATCTACAAGTCACAATGCATTACAGTGCTCATTGTGAGTAGATCTGTTATTTTCAGTGCAAGGCTGCCCACAACCAAGGCAAAATAAATGAGGCATACGGAGGAGGCGATGGATGCATACACTATAAAGTAGTGTTACTGTAGTACACTAAGGCATTAGTGGGCCAGAACATATAATAAAGTCTAATTTAAAGACATTTATAGTATTTTATTTTACTGAAAAAAGGAGGTGTGGTGGCTTAATAAACTAAACAAGCTCTTTCCCCCCCCTAACTGTAATGGCTGGTGAATGTGTGTGACCCAAGCGCACAGCAAGAGGAGACGTAGGTTTAGGTGAAGCCCGTGGGCATATTTATTCAATGATGTTTATGGGGAAAAGGTAGTGGAGTGAGTGTGGGTTGGTGGCTCCGTGGTGGCACAGCTCAGCTGGGGATCTGGAAGACTGGAGAGGAGAGGCAGGTTTAGTGACAAATAAATAACCACCACAGGGGCCAGTTGCACCACCGCACACTAAATTCAAACTTAGCCTAGTTATAGCTTTAAAAAAGCCATTTAAGCCATTTAGCCGGGAAAGTATCTGTCATTTTAGATTTCTTTGGCTATTCAAAAATAGCAGATATACAAGCTCATAGCGCGGCACCGAGTGCCGCGCTATGACCATGTAGATCTGCTATTCTTTTTTTAAAAAGGGAAAATGTTTGCAAATCTTTAAATATATATATATATATATATATATATATATATATATATATATATATATATATATATATATATATATATATATATATATATATATTTTTTTTTTTTTTTTTTTTTCTAAATATATACATTTAAAAAAAAATAAAAAAAAAATTATATATATATATATATATATATATATATATATATATATATATATATATTCAAATATTTGCACACATTTTCACGATTTTTCAAAAAATGGCAGATCTACAAGCTCATAGTGCGGCACTCGGTGCCGCACTATGAGCTTGTATATCTGCTATTTTTGAATAGCCAAAGAAATCTAAAATGACCGAGATGCGTCCCGGATTGAATGGGTTAAGTTTGAACTTAGTGTGAGGTGGTGCAACTGGCTGGGGGTAAATCTGCGTAAAGACAAAAACAGCTTGGCAAATAGCAGTGTAAGACTAAACTTGCACTACAACTGGGAAAAGCTGTACTTTACCATACGTGTTGACAGGTGAAGCTCTGGCGAGGAGTAAAGTGCAGACTGGGCTTTTGTAGTGGCAGCAGTTGATTGTAGAATGAAAGGCAGGTGTGGAGATTGGTGAGGGAGAGCAGGTGCGCTGAGTTGAGCCATGGAGTCAGTGAGGGAGGATGAGCCGTGAATGTGAAGGTGAGGAGGACTGAGCCGTAACACTAACGTTATTGTGAATAATGAATTTATGGACTGACCAGGCAGGAGGAGCTTAACTCATTCTAATAACGTGAATGTGTTGCAGTGCAGATGTAGCAGGGCGGTATGAATTAATATATCTATATAGCCAACTACGCCACCTGGGGAGTTGCACCCCAGGAAATATGTATAATATAAACCAGAAAATAGGTATAATATAAACCAACCGCCTGAACATATATTGCTCCTCGCACAAGTTTGTTTGTACAATTAATTTAAAGGCAGAAACAGTGTTTATACAAAAGGTACAAAAAGCTTTATTGTATTAAAACCTCAATAATAAAAGAGCTTGACATTCATTAGCTAAAACAATAGGATAATGCACTTCTTCATAAAACCTATTTGCCTATATAGGGCCAGTGCTGGGGGTTAAGGGGGAGGATGAACAGGCCGGCTGACCCAGAGGAGGGGCACCCCAATATGGCACAGCAATACCTAACTAAAATGACTTCACACTAAAAGCACAGCAACAGGGGGGAGGGGAATTACCACAACCCAACTGGGCAGCCGTCACCTGCTCCCTCGCACCAAGGGTTCCCCAGCCACAGGCCTGCAAGACAGGAAATCAAGCTTTAGGCAGTGTCAGGAAAATAGATTTACTTATTGGTATCATATATATCTATAGAGTATATATATATATATATAAATGTATTATAATAGAGTGCTGTCTGTAGCCTGCAGGAAATAGACAAAACCAAGTAAACACAAAATAAGCAATACCAAATAAGAAATAAACAACAACAACGAAATAAACAAAACAGGCAATAACACTAAATAAACGAAATAAACAGGGAGACTGGTTGTGAGCCTGGAAGTGTGGACCAATGCGTCAGCAAGGAGTGCGTTAACCCATATAAGGGCATTGGCTCGGCTGGAGGGGAACCTCAGCGTGGAGCGTCAGTGTACGAGAGTTCTTAATGCGTGCAGGTATTCAAATCCCGCAAAGCAGCAGCAGGTATCATGGTGCCTGAAACGATAAATGGCCGTGTCATTCTACCAATGTATAATACTAATGTTCATTAAGACAGGAGCAGAGAGACAGACATTAACGTACCGCTATGCAGCAAAGGCGGAAGCACAATGGCCCGCTTGCAGCAGCGGACACCGGTAGGAATAAACTGTAGTAATAATAATAATAAAGGCCATGATTATTATAGTGTCTGTCTGACATAAAATGAACTTGTTATACTGCGGAGAGGGAGGACCACCAACGTACCCGTGGCCGTGGTGCAGCGTGAAGCAACACGCACACTCTGCGCAGAACGCCAACAGGAGGGGTAGACACACTGGGGCTACAGAGGACACAGACGGTCAAGTTCAAGACCATGCTCTACGCAGCATAAGACAGTAGTGCATAAACAGCAAGATGGAGAGACATACCTGCGCTGATGCGCGATGTGAACACAGGCGAGCCCAACAGGCCAGCCTGGACGGATCATAGACCAATTATTTGTTTACTAACATTGAGACTGGACGAACAGGTGATTGTTTCACGCAATCAATTCCCAACCTGTTGTTTTGGGCTGCGCTGGTTTCAGCACAGCCCAACCCCCTCTTGTGTGTTGGCTAGTGAGGAGCGTCCTAGCGAGACCTGATAGAATGGGTTTCATTGCACGCATACTGGTTGCACGCATACTGGCTCTTATCAGTGTGACGTCGTCTGTAAGGGGTCTATAGACCAGTGTGGAGGGGACAGACAGCTAACTGTGTTTGGAGGTGTGTTGCTTTTATACTGTTGCCAATCAGCCCACTGATGAGTGGGCGGAGGATCGGCCATGGGTAGAGTGGGAGCCAACGCCCATCCTGCTACACAGACATGCAACACATTGCGTTATTAAGCATAATTTATCATACATTTTGTAGATTGGCTTTATTTGGGGCACGACACCGTTGTACAACGGAGCATAAACTGGGTTCTTGCTTGAGTTCGCTAAACATTTAATCTGCAAAGTTAGGGGGCATCTAAAGAGGAATTTGGACAAGTTTGCTGTCCATTCCTGCGTTCATTCAACCTGGTTGCATCAATGAAAACCTGTTGTATTCTGCACTAAATTGCAATTTTATATAACGCCACAAGACGAATCATGGCACCTTGAAAGTGGTCTTACTTTCCACCAAAGACAGAGAGGCAGGGAAGCGCAAGATTGAAGCAGAAGCACTGACAGCGCAGTATACACACAGCAGCAGGTCAGCTGTGTGACAGTGGGACGCTGGGACCGCTCTGTGGCTGCATCAAAATTGATTGTAGCCTACTCACTAGTCTCAACATGGATAAAAGTATAATTCACATTCTTCAAGTGGGGATAGAGTCTTTATTAAAGCTATAATGATAGCTTATTTGTGATTGATATGTCTGATATTGTAAAAATAAATAAATGCATATTGCTATTTTATCAAAATAATCTGGTGGGCCAGATATTATTGATGGGGTGGCTCTTCAAGCCTGTGAGCCGTTGCCGACCACTGCTGTAGTATCTTTCTAAATGTAATGTTTGTTTAATTCCATCTATTGATAGTGTTGTATGTATTTCCTCATATTGTTGAACTAATAAATAAGTGTAGACATGGAGGAGGACTGTCAGTAAATCATGTCTTGTATGTCATGTCTTAAATGGTGAAAAGCTTGAGGGAATGTGTGTCATCATCATTATCAAATATCAACCTGTTAGTCTTTCTGCTACAGTATACAGTACATTGTTGTGAAGCTGAATGGACACACAGGGTTACCCTAGTGTCCCTATTCTGGGCATATCATAATAGGAGAACATTCAGTTTGTATATTGGCTATTTTCAACAAAGATATTTGGTGTAGAGGGAAAAGTACAGACCCCTGGGGGGCCCCAGTCAACAAAGTATATATTGTAGGGTTTAAATAGTTCAAATGGATCTAAGTTCAGTTCCACCGTGACATCATTACATCAGTTACATCAGAGTTGGAGGAGACTTCAGACATGATGTCATGACCAGTGGTGGAAAAAGTACTCAAATTCTTTACTTAAGTAAAAGTATCAATACTGCAATGTAGAAATACTCTGTTACAAGCAAAAGTCCAGAAATTAAGAATGTACTTGAGTAAAAGTACAAAAGTATTGGTATCAAAATGTACTTAAAGTACCAAAAGTAAAAGTACTCATTATGCAGAATGTCAAGTTTCGAGTTTTCAAATGCATAAAAATCTTTTGAAAATAGCAGATCTACAAGCTCAGAATGCGCGAAGCATTGTGAGCTTGTAGATCGGCTATTTTCAAATGGCCGAAATGTCTATAGAACTGAAGTGGTTAATGTATGTTTTGTAATAATAATCAAAATCTACAATGTAACTAGTAACTTAAGTTTTCAAATAAATGTAGTGGAGTAAAAGTACAATATTTGGATCCGAGATGTAGTGGAGTTTTACTTAAGTACAGTACTTAAGTAAATGTACTTAGTTACTTTCCACCACTGGCCATGACATGATCAGTTAGACAGATATAGCTGATAGATAGACTTTTAACAAACACAACCAAACACATTTTTAGTATCATTAACTTCTCTGACAAGATCATTCACAAGTTTTCATTTGTTTATTCCATATTGCTGTGATAATAAAAAAATCTTGACTCTTTTTCATTTTCATTCTTTTATGACATTATGTAATAATTGTGTGCTTTTTATTCTACCTTGCTTAAATGTACTGTCACATTTGGAAAGTTGTCAGTTGCTTTGAAAACTACACTTAATGAACTTGTGTATATTTAGCTGTTAATCAAATTATAGCTAAATCATTTTGTATTTCAAAGTGTGTTGTTGTTTGTAAGTCCATTCACAGACTACATGTTCTCCAAGCTTTGTATAGCTTCCTGTCTTGTATGCTTTTTCCATTCTGCAGGAATTTCTCCACTGCCCTCAAATTTCTTGCCATGATAATCCTCCAGTTCCTTTTGAAATTGACAGACAAACCATTTCCAGTATGTCAGTTTAGATTCATCAGGGGTAATTCTCCAGTTAGCATACTCTGGACCACCCTTTCGATACTCTTTGTATGGAATTCTCTCCTCTGAATCTGGTGTAGGGAAGAAACCTAACTCTTCACTTGCAACCTTTGTTGTGCAGAAAGTAATGCTTAGTTCCACAGTAGTGTATATTACTAACACCACTACTACTACTAGGCAGTACTGCTAATAATTATACTACGACTTCAGTTACTACCTCTACTAATGTTACAGATACTGCTAGTGGTGCTAATGATTACACTGCTACTACTACTATTACAATTACTATTACTTACTTGATCAGTACACAGTAACATCCTTTGTGTCAATTTAACGCTGGAGAGTACAAATGGAACCACATGGTTGAGGTGGAACTATTTGGTTCCATTTGTACACTCTTTACTGTGTAGCTTTACTACAAGACTTCTCAACAGTAAATACTTGTGACCTACTGTATGTGATCTAAATATTGCTCAGGTTCACCTATAGCCTCCATAATAAAACATGTATTCCCTGCTAACTGTATCACAGTGTCACAGTGGAATGTTATTTCTGTCCATTTCCTTTGCTGTCACTCAATCTTAGACTCACCAGTCTTAATGTTTTCAATGATGTGTTCTCCCTGTGCCTCCATCATCAGCTGGACTGTCTCCAGAGGTGGACAGAGTACTCGACCCCAGTACTTGAGTAAGAGTACAGAGTACTCCTGGTTAAATTTACTCCACTACAAGTAAAAGTAGCTCAGTCAAAATGTTACTCAAGTAAGAGTAAAAAAGTCCTTGCTTTTAAATGTACTTAAGTATTTAAGAGTAAATGCTTTTAAAAATACTTAAGTACAAGTAAAAGTAAAAGTACATTTCTTAATTTTCACATCAATGAATTGCTGTAATTTTTATATGGCTTTTTAAAATCACAAGTCAAATTAGAGCAGCATTGGTTCAAAACAAGTAATCTAAATGAATATCTTTATAGCCTAGTGGTGCAGCACAAAATAACCAAATAACCACAAAATATCACATTTAAATATATTGTGTTGAACAAACTAAAATATATATTTCTCAACCAGTGGTCCATGGACTACACAGACACATGGAATTATATTGCCACATTTCCTAATAATGATGACCCCATCAGGCACACTTCCCCTTCTTGAGATTCTAATTCCCTTTTCTGTGGAATTTCTTGACCTCCCAGAAACTTGACTTCCCCAGAAACCAACAACATTGACATGTCATCATAGCTCACCAGGTCGATAATATGCACTGTTCCATGGAACAAGACGAAAAAAACATATTGCAACATGGTCAGGGACCACATGCAATACCTTCAGGGACCACAAGTGGTTCACGGACCACCTGTTGAAAACCCCTGCTCTAAAGGGATCTAAAATGTTGTGCTTACCTCAACAACAAGAGTTGTCCCTATCTACTTCAATGGACTACTTTGTTTGGGCTGTTTGCTGGATTCTTTTTTTTAAAACAAGGCAATATTGGGCACATTGGGTAATCTAAATTAATATCTTTATAGCCTAGTGGTGCAGCATAAAATAACCAAATAACCACAAATACATTTAAATATACTGTCTTGAACAAACCAAAATATGTCTAAAACCTCAGCAATGCCAATGCAATAAAATAACTCCTCATCTAAGCCGTAGCAGTGATGTTAGGTTTTCAATGTAGATAGTGGGTGTCAGGACCCACGAGTGGTCATTTAAATGGGTCCCAGTCCAGGGACATTTTGTGATTCTATGAGTCCTAATAAAATAAAAACGTTTCCCCATTAGAGGCGCATGCATTGTTTTCAAGGCAAAAAACAAACTATGTCACTCTTTGCCTTTCAAGAATATTCAAGGCAAAAAAGTACCATATGTCACTGCTAAATACTAGTACTAGCCTAAACTCCAGTGAGATTTATAGTTTTAAACTCTCTAAAGCAGGGGTTTTCAACTGATTGTGAACCAGGGACCACCACCCTGATTGAGAATCAACCTGGGGACCACTGTTGTGTTGGATGAGATTAGAGCTAAGATTAGTGCTTTGCTAACACTTGCTACTGTATGCATACATTCCATGATACATCCCACTGTTTCTCAACCAGTGGTCCATGGACTACACAGACCCATGAAATTATATGGCCACATTTCCTAATAATGATGACTCCATCAGGCAATCCGTTACACTTCCCCTTCTTGAGATTCTAAGCCCTTTTTCTGTGGAATTTCTTGACCTCCCAGAAACTTCACTTCCCAGAAACCGACAACATTAACATGTCATCATAGGTCACCAGGTCGATAATATGCACTGTTCCATGGAACAAGAAGAAAGAAACATATTGCAACATACACACACACACACACACACACACACACACGCACACGCGCACACACACACACACACACACACACACACACACACACACACACACACACACACACACACACACACACACACACACACACACACACACACACACACACACTCCCCCCCCCCCTTTTTTATTTGTATTTCTTTTGTTGTACATAGTATTGTATGTATGTATATATGTATGTATATATATATATATATATATATATATATATATATATATATGTATAGATATATATATATAGATATATATATATTCTTGCTGTTTTATTTTTATTTTCTTTGTGTAATGATATTCGAACTGTGATGCCACTATATATGTCTATGAATTGAATACCAAGGCCCTCATTGGAAACAAGTCCGCAAGGACCTGTGAGACAAAGTATTTTAAATGTAAATGTGTTGTTTTACATTTTTTGCCTAATAAAATATTCAATCAATCAATCAACACACACACACACACACACACACACACACACACACACACACACACACACACACACACACACACACACACACACACATCCGTCCTGGCTGCACTGACACAGACTGAATGGTTGTTTTTTTCTGTACACGAATCGTTCGGCCGTGTGCGCGTGGGCGCACGCTACAGGGAACATTGGATAGGGTTCCTTTGCATTTTAGGGGGAAAAAAACAACAACCAGCAAACCTAAAAGTAACTTGTACTTTTCAGCCTTCCTTGAAATTTACTTGAGTAAAAGTAAAATATTTTTCTCGAAAATGTACTTGAGTAAGAGTAATAAGTATCAAAGAAATCTAATACTAAAGTAAAGTACAGATCCTCAGAATATGTACTTAACAGTACTCAAGTAAATTTACTCCGTTACTGTCCACCTCTGATTAAGGCATGATAGCCTATTTTCATTATTACGTGACACTTTGGCTGAGATGGCCCGCTGGCAAACACACTGAGGGACCTTTTCAGCTCTAAATGCGACTCATAGCCTAGAAAATAAATAAAAAGCGGTGGCATCTACATCATGTCTATATTATGCATAGGCTACAAGCAATACATCGTTTGACATTTATTTTTAATTTTTTATATATATGTGTTGACAAATGTTGGGCACATATGTATTTTATTTGAGGTTTGCCACTGTTGTAATTGATTTTGGCATGAAGAATAAAGCATTCTAAAGACATACGCACATTTCAGCCCTGGCAAGACTGCCTCGGGGGTGACGTGAGAACGTGCGCACCTGACGCACAAAACACAAACCAAAAAATCTTTATGAATCAGGTGTATGTGTACGACTTGTCCTAAATGCCGGTACGTACAAAATATGGTCGTAAATCCCTTTATGAATCCGACCCAATGAGCCGTAGACTTCAATGCATTCCATGAACTTCCGGTTTAGGGCTTTGTCACTATTCGCCAATAGACGGCTATGTAGAAGACCTGGCCTGAAGAAGTGAACGCGAGTGTCAGAACTCTCTCTCTCCATGGGTCTGGTTTGGACCAATTTCGCCCTAATCAGTCGTTGTCTACAGGTGCGTTTCCAGTCTGTAGTTTGCTTGTAGTTTTGTGTCCATACACCACACAGCAAGCGTGTACTCTTGATGGGCATGTAGGCCTACAGCACAAACAGTTGGCATCGTCCCTTTTCGTGACAATGTCACATTGTCACAGTGTGTCTCGAGCGCTCCCCGGCGGTGAAAACAACAATGGCGGAGGAAATAATTGCTAAATGCACTATTTGCGGCCTGTTTGGTCCTTTGGGCTCTATTGTTCAACACGCATCAATGTGTAAACCAACAGATAATGATATTTATATATGAATTCAATAACTGTTACATTTAATGATAGTTAAGTATTTACTGCCAATATAACTGTTGCAAGAGAAAGCTAGCTAAGGTTAGCATTTACATCACTTGTATGTGATGTATTAATCAGGCCACGGGCCCCGTTTGAAATATTGTGCTAGGACCCCCATAAGAGAATATTATTTGTTATCTATACTGTAGGTGAGGACATAACAGTGGAGAGAGTGAAACCTATATATGTGTGTAATTCTTATACATTCTCTCTGGGATAACATCTAGCTGGTGAAATTAAACTGTTCCGCATACTGGGAACCCCCCAAGGACCCCCTGGGGTCCCCCCCTGGACCCCATGCACTTTGAGGGTTCAGTCCAATATGGGGGTGTTCGATGTGATAATGACCAGTACTTTAGTTTTGTCCAAGTTCAGCTGCTGGTACCTGTAGTTGTCAGTGCATCATTGTGTGAAGTGGGACAATGTTGGGCCGGATTCATAAAGGGATTTGCGACCATATTTTGTACGTACCGGCATTTAGGACAAGTCGTACACATACACCTGATTCATAAAGATGTTTTGGTCTGTGTCTTGTGCGTCAGGTGCGCACGTTCTCACGTCACCCCCGAGGCAGTCTTGCCAGGGCTGAAATGTGCGTATGTCTTTAAAATGCTTTATTCTTCATGTCAAAATCAATTACAACAGTGGCAAACCTCAAATAAAATATATATGTGCCCAACATTTGTCAACACATATATATAAAAAATTAAAAATAAATGTCAAACGATATATTTCTTGTAGCCTATGCATAATATAGACATGATGTTGATTCCACCGCTTTTTATTTATTTTCTAGGCTATATGAGTCGCAGCTGAATTATTAGGTGTGTGTGTTTGCCAGCCCAGCGGGCCATCTCAGCCAAAGTGTCACGTAATAATGAAAATAGGCTATGATGCCTTAATGAAACTGCGGAGGGACTGACTTGCATCAGTGTCCGTGTCGCGGTATTAATTTGTAAAGCCTACTGTAGGCTGTATATTGATCACATGAACGCCACACACAACAGCCTAATAAATACCAGTAAGACTCCCTAATCGGGAGATAAGCGACCGTAGGTCACATGTATACAGAAGAGGGCTGTAACGGCGATTGGTTCCTAGCAGGCAAGAGCTGTTGGTGTGTGTGTGTGTGGTGTGGGAGAGAGAGTGTGTTTATAGGGGAAAGGAGGGATTGTTTGTGGGGGGCAAGCCCCCGAGTTACGGCATTTTATGTGAGCTGCAGTGGCAGGGGGTCCTCCACTGGGGGCGCCACCACTTTTGCATCCGTTCTGGAGCACCAGGAGTGGGTGGTCCCCGGGAATGCCCCGTGAGCAGCCCCGTTGGGGTGGTCATTTGGTAATTTGTCCACATGTGCTCATTTTCTACACTTGGGGGTCCCCGAGGCCGCTGGGGGTCCCTGGAGCTCCGGGGGTCCTTGGAGGGTGTAGTTTGGCAGGTAAGGAGTGTGTGTGCAAAATCTGGCATGGATCGGGGCAACGGGTGCGGAGATATGAGCAGGGCAAAAGTGTGACGGACGTGTGTGACGGAGTGACGGAGTGACGGACGGACAGGACGGACACCTGGAGCAGGTTTCTATAGTAAGTGCGACCTACGGTCGCAATTACCATCTGATCTGAGGAAAAATAAAGTGGATGAAAGCTGTGTCCAGAACCATTCCCCATTCCGACGTAGGACAGTGATATCCAAAATTAACTAATTTAATCAATAAGCTCTGGTCCATAATCGGATAGAAGCGTTCCACTTGTATGCCCTGGATTTATTTTCAACATCATCTTTAAGGTGCGCAATGTTCATTAGAAAATGCTTATAATATCCTTTCCACGTTTTATTAGCCTTTTATTTGGTAATGGGGTTAAACCTTGTAAACTTCTTTATTCTCATTACACATGAGAGCATTTATTACGTGATCCGCTTCCAGACAGAACAGTAAGTTGTCAAGGCGATGCGACACCGCATATGTTATCTTAGACGAGAGACGGCAGAGTTGAACTTGCATCAGCGTTGCCAGATGTTGTGAGAGAAATAAGCAACCAGGTCTAGGAAAACAAGCCCAAAAGAAGCAACTGGCACTTAGGCAATTATAAGCACTTTAATTAAACCGTTGTGAGCTTGTAGATCTTCTTTTTTTTATTTTTATCGTGTAATAAAATTTGGAAGATTTGGAAGATTTTTTAAACATTCTAACAACACAAATCTGCCTCCAGCTCGCACAAAACATTTTCAGATGGGGCTTATAGGGATAAATTAGCATACATATTAACTTGGGGGTCCATGACATGAAGATATTTGAGAACCACCGGTTAAAACAATTAAACAATTGTGAAGCAAGCCCAAATAACCAACTACACTTTAGAAACAAGCCCAAAAAACTGCATCCCACAGCTCCCAATATTTACAAGCAACAGAAAAATAAGTCCAAATTCGCTTATAATAAGCGGACATGGCAACACTGTTTGGCACGGTTCAGCACGGTGGCGTTGAAGTTGGATGCTGTTGGATGCAGCCTTCCAGAGAGTACTCATCACACCTGGTCATACACACTGGTCATACGCACGTCTCTGTCATATACGACCCCCTTTTTGAATTGCACGTCCGTTAGTGAGTACCAGAAATACGACCTCCTTTACGAACTTCATTTACACCATATTTACGACCCTCGTTATGAATCCGGCCCAATGTTTTTTGATAGATGATAGATGTATCAAACAGTAACAGAGTTGATGTCATTGAGTACTCAGAGAATGGCAGCTTCCATCTCACTCGGACGCAAGCACGAACCTGGTTTGTCCACAGAGACTCTGTTCATCATAGGACTGGCCTCAGAGACACCATCCATAGGCCTGCACAGAAGAGACGTAGAGCGGTTTCACACTATGGTCCCGGGTGCGCACCCTGGGCCACTTGGCTGATGTTGTGGTAGTGTGAACGTTGCGTATCGTTCCCCGAAACGGATCACCGTTCCATACCCGAAACCACCTCGGGAGGTAGTCTCGGGTGCGATTCTTGCGTCCTCGGGTACGGTACGCTGCAATGTGAAAGCAAACGTACCGTTAGACGGAAGTGGCCCGCTATTTGTAATAGGTATATAATATATACTCGTAGGTATATAAATAATAACTAATAGGTATATAAACTCGACAAAAACAGTCAACAAAAACACGTCGCAGATCAATCCACAGGGGTTCAACCATGGCCGGATCCGGGAAAGGATCCCTCTGGTCTAATGAAGAGATTTCATGCTTGCTGGACATTTGGGCAAACGAACACAACAGGAGGAGCAGTGGCTCCGTTTCACAAAGCAGTTTACGAACATATTTTGATCTTACTGGCATAAGTATATATATATATACATATATATATATATATATATAGTATATATATATATATATATATATATATATATATATATATATATATATATATGATATACTTATTTTACTACGAAAAGAAAAGACACTTTTCTTTTAGGTGGTATATCTTGTGGAGTTTCAGCTACTATGCATCCCAGAAATATATAGCTTATAAGGCTTTGTAATTTGAAATTTAAAGTAAATATGGTAACTCATTTAGATGTAGGCCTACGTAGGTTTATGGTTTCCCAAGGACTATAGCCGTTTCACTCATGATACAATTTCTCTTTCATAACAGATACATACATGTGCCAGATAATCCCCACCCCAAGAGAGTAAAAAAATAAAAGACGTTACTTTATTTAGTAAGACATGAGAAACAGTACATGGAAGTACAATTCACAATACAAGGTTTCAGTCATTCAGTCCGACTTCACTGTATAGGCTACTGTAGTTGCCTTTTCATAAATGATATATTTTTGTACTTGAGCTGTCGTGAAAGTTAATAATATTTAGAGAAATTTAAAGTTTCAAATACAAAAGTAGTAGTAGTTGTGAAGGTTAGCAAACTGGACATTTAGACTGAATGTTTCCTGTATCCTCATCTTGCGCTAATGCACACAAGTGTTTCACCAGGTTTTATTTGTGTTGTTTCTCATAAGCGTGCATCCGTTGTCCGTTACTAAATAAAGTACATCAATCAATCAATCAATCAATCAGTCAACAACACAGCAGTCTGTGCCTTGACTTCTGTGTGCTCACTGCGCTCTGCGCTGACTCTCCCCCCAGCTGCAACCCTAGACGAGGCAGGATTTCAGAAAATGTGCTTATTTAAAGTGCTGAAGGCAAATCGTGTTAATTTATGGCACACATGTTTTTTAGGGGTATTAAGGTGTGCTGAATCCAAATTTGCTGTGTGCCAAGCTCAAAAATGGCCGCTAAGCCCTCAAAATGGACCATTTAAAGATGGCGGCCGCCACTATGCTGGAATATATTACAAAACAGCTTTTTGACTAAACAAGGTAGAAACTTGATTGATTTTCTTTTTTTTTGTTTTTCATTTATGAGGAATCCAATTAAATATTTTGATTTGAAATCAAGTGTGAGGAAACTGCTTAAAACTCATATATTGTGAAAATTGTCATTTATTGGTGAATATTATTCACCAATAAATGTTCCCAATAATGATGTACATAAATGCATCATTATATAAAGGTAACCAAGTCCATAATACTTGTGAAGAAACTGCTGAAAGAGCATATTGCAAGCCTGTGGTACAAAGTGATGGCCTAACTCAAATATCAGCCACAAACACCTTGCTTAGCGGACCAAAGTAGAGAATGGCTAAATGCTACAGGAAAGAAGAGTGGAGGCTTAGTAGGTATTACCAGAATATGGTCTGCACTGAGTAGATGGACATTGTCATATAATCTGAGGACACACATAGTTTATCAGACAACAGCTTTGCTAGGAATGACATCAGGCAATGAAGATGATGAGTACACACACAATGAGTGCACACACAAAAAAAGAAAAAGACGACTCTGATGAAGGCAGAATAGTTGTGTCATTGAAACAGCATGTGTTCCAAGATGGTGGCGACACATTGAAAAACATGATCAACAAGGATGTAGTCACATCTGAGATTCAGGAATCTCTGCTTAATGCAGAAGAACTTGGACAAGTACAAATGAAAGTCTTTGTCGAGAAACGCCTGTGTGAGCCTCCAGATAGTGACCAGCACCTGGCTCTGAAACCACCTATTCGAAAGAATAAGGCCAAGACATTTGCTTCTTTATATGAAGTTGTGCAACTTTCCAAGGGAAAGCAAAACACTATCAAAGTGGATAGGAACATTCTACAAAGGCTCATTACTGCTTACAGAGCAGGGCGCCAGGTAAACCTTGAAAAAATCCTTACGCATGAACTTATGACCATCCCACTACCTTTGGCCACAACTAATGGTAGTCTACATTCCACAAACAAATCCGTGCTAGTAAACATACTGACAGAACAAGTCCAAACCCCTGCAAAAGTTACACTTGATGATTCCAGCTGACTGCTCATTGATGGCCAAGCACTCGTGATGGCACTATAAAGCAACCTGGAACATTTGGTGAATATGCCAACATGTTTGCTGGAGCTGTGTTTAGAATGGGAGAAAACTGCCAGAGGATTGATGTTAGTCTTTAACAGGTATCAAGAGGAAACGATCAAAGCAGGCACAAGGATTAAACGCAAGCAGCGCCACCGACCAATACGTTGTAAAATAGAGAACAAGTCAGTTCCTCTTCCACCAGACTGGTCTAGCTTCATGGCACTTGAGGAAAATAAAGCAGACCTTGCTCAATTGCTTTCAAACCATCTGATTAAACACAGCCCTAATAATCTAAGTTGTATCAGGGGGGTTTGCCGAAGAATTTGTCATCGGATCCAGATCTTGAAGTCTCTTCTCTAAGTGCTGACCATAAGGAAGCTGACACACAACTGATTTTGCATTGCATCCATGCTCAAATGGAAACACTAGTTGTGTCAGCATGTGATACAGATGTGCTTCTTCTACTTCTGGCACATTATTTCAGAATGCAATGTAAGTGTCTCTACATGAAAGCTGGGACATCAAAGGCGCCGAAGTATCTTCCAGTACATGAACTTTGCATGTTGCTTTCTGCTGATCAAGTTGACACACTACTTGCCTTCCATGCTGTCACTGGCTGTGACAGTGTTGGTGACAGCATGTCATAGTTCAGTGGCCACAGTTAGAAAACAGCCTGGCAGGTGTTCCAGCAACATCACACAGGTCTCATTGGGCTTGGAAAAGGCCCTCTCACAGTAGACATAGCGAGGTCAACAGAGAAATTAATCTGTAAGATATACGGTTGATACATGCAATGAAGCAAGAGTCAAGTTGTTTTGTATAGGTCGTGCACAAGAGACTCTGCCACCAATCTCAGATGCAGCAGTTTCATATCATGAGTTCCCACTATCAAGCTCTTGTCTGGAACCAAGCTCACTTGCCACATCCTGGTCTTCCTCCAGTGACCAAAATGGGATGGATGCACCTAAATGGTCAGTTGGTGCCACGGCTGCCTTCCCTGCCACCTATGCCAAAAGCATGCAGGGAGATCACGTCATGCAGTTGCACAAAGGGATGTCTCAACCAACGCTGCGGCTGCAGGAAAGTACGCATGGAGTGCATTGAAGCGTGCAATTGCAAGAAACCTGCCAGAACACTGAGCAAATACAAGTCAGAAACACAAATTAAGGCAATTATACATCTTAAAGCAATTATTCATTACCAACCCCCCCCCCCCCCCCCCAAAAAAAACATTATTCATTACCAAAGAGGCCAATTTTCACAATATGAATTATATAAAAGTGGTTCCTTCACAATTTATCTTAAATCAGAATATTGCATTGTATTCCCTATATATGTAAACATAAAAAAGGACATTTCAGTCTATTTTCTACCTTGTTTAATCAAACATATAGTGTTTTATTATGTTTCAGCATAGTGGTGGCCGCCATCTTTAAATTGTCCATTTTGAGGGCTTAGCGGCCATTTTTGAGCTTGGCACACAGAAGATTTGGATTCAGCACACCTTAATACCCCTAGAAAACATGTGTGCCATAAATTAACACAATTTGCCTTCAGGGTTAAGATTTTTGGAAAACTGACCTAGTCTAATATGTATGCGCGACCAGCACAAACATTGTCGCATAGTTGATGACGTCTGTGTCCACTGGCGATCCACTATGTGCATGCCGCCACCTATAGGATCGGGGTATATATGCAAGTGTGCTCGGGTGCGTTAGAGCCTTGGCCAATGTGAATGCTGGCCCTGCTGGGAGAGGCGATCCGCTTTCGGGAACGCTCCGGTTCAATCGTACCCAGTGTGAAGCCGCCCATAGAAGCAGACAGACAGAGAAAGAGGAATATGAGATACTAGAGCTCAGAGCTGAAATACTAAAAGTAAAAAAAAAAAAAAAATGTGGCGTAGGTACCGCGGACCCCCTGGGAGTGTTGGGACCCCCGGGGACCCCCGTGGAACATGGCGGACCCCTTCGGCTGTTTTTTTTTTTCATGAAGGTGGTTGCTTGTACCTGGCGCAAATGTGGCAACACTGATATTTTCTTGTGTTTTGTGTTGTTTTGGCAACGTGGCAACGCAGATGGCTGACATCACTGACGAATCCTTGGTATCTTTACTTCCGGGTTGCATAATGATGACATCACTGTCGAGTCCTTGGTATCATGATCCTAGGCTATTGTGTAGCACATGCGCAGCAACACAACGCGCTGTTGTTGTTTTCCACGCTCGCGCTAATGGAACACTAAACGGAGAAGCGTGTGATTGTGAGGTTGAGCGTTAATGTATGAGCATTGTAGTGACCTGAATTCGAGCGTGGAAGCAGAAGACACGGTGCAGTGAAGGGGAGGTGAAGGAGGCGCTTCTGTTGTTGTTCTTCTGGCGATGCGGACATTTCAATGGCGGCTGCTTCGTGTTGTTTCGGCTTTGCCCGTCGGTGTTCGGTGTCGGTGGTGCGCACGGTACGAAACTGTTTCCCCTTCCGTTTGGGTCGTAATGTGGTGAGTAGAATTAATTATGTTGCGAGATGGAAAATATGTAGTGAGCAATGATAGGTGCCCTACGCCACCCGTAAATTCAGCGCGCACGCCGTGGCTACTGTGGTGCCGAGATGTGGTGTGTCGGTGTTGTGTTTAGTCGACAACAGAGCTGTGGGTATGGCGTCAGCGGCGGGGCGGAAGTCAATCCTCGATTATATAAGTAGATTGAAAAGCATTAGCATTACTGACTGACTGACTGACTGACTGACTGACTGACTGACTGACTGATTGATTGAAAAAGACACTAAAGTAAGTTAAACTGAATTCAAGCATGAAACATTCTGCACCTGTCCTCATTACCAGCTGGAGTGTCAGGTGTGCAGAATCTACTATGAACAAAGTCCAGAATGCTTCTTCTCTTCTTCTCTCACAGAGGAAGACCATGTTGTAGGATGATGATGATGATAAGTCATTCCTACCAGGGAAACTCTCTAACTGTAGAAACCTCTACAGAGATAGAATGACAGATGAAGAGGAGGGAAGAGAGAAGTGAAAGATGGAGAACAGAGGTTCAGTCATCACCCTCCTTACAGACCCAACTATTTTTACAACTCAATAATCAATAGCGTCTGTCTGTCTGTCTGCCTATAATAACTAGTCTATCAGAATAACTAGTGCAAGGCACAGGGCCGTGTCCACCAAGACATTTGTGTTTTTTCTTCTTGAGTGCAGCGTATGTTTTTAATTGTTTTCAATGGGAACGCCACGTTTAGGGAAACGCAAGCAGCATGACGAGGCGTTGTTTTGCGTTGCGTTTTTGTTCACGTCTGGTGTTTTTATCCGGGCTCCCAGAATTTTTATGTTTTCAAATCAGGGCCTTTGGAAGTGTTTTTAGCAGAGCGCCTTGTGTTTTCAACAGGGATAAAACACTTTGGTGGACACACAGCCTTAGTGTCAGTAAAGAGATCAGTGCATTATAATAGTGAATACTGTGGATGCACACGTGGTGTCAGAATGTATGATGGTGTTTTGATTGATTGATGTACTTTATTTAGTAAGACATGAGAACAACAGTACATGGAAGTACAAATTCACAATACAAGGTCTACTAAACTGGAAGACTCATTAAGCACTGAGCTTGTTTAAGATGAGATCCCCATGCAAACAAATCATTATGACATATAAGTGACAGACAGATATACACACTACTATACAGAACGTCATACAATGAGCTTACAGGTTACTGGTATGAGGAGTGAAAAATATGTACAAGAGAAGAAAAAAAGGGGAGGTGTCTGGGTGTCTAAAAATCTACATTTCAAAAATATTCAACAATGCTGTGTAAACTGATACTGCAATAAGATCGTAATACATATAGTATACATTGGGCTGTAAACATTCTTATATTAGCTGAGAGAGAGAGATGAAGCAGGGACCCCCCAGTATTGTATAAAATTGTGTTGCAGATTAAACTTTTACATAGATTTCATAGAAAGCTTTATGTGTGTTTTTGTTTGTTTGTTTGTTTACACTTGATCTTTTCTATTAATATGTTAGACTCATCTTAATGTGTATTTTCAGACATTTAAAGACTAAACTTGACCTTTGGCTCTGTTGTTGGTCAGCAAATAGCTGATCTACGAGCTCGTACAAGCTTGTAGATGTTATGGGAAAATGTTGGTGTTTTGCTCCCCCCCTTCATAAACAATTAGCACAATATGTAGAATTATGATGTTTTGGTAGCTATACAGCCAACCATTTGTAGAAATTGCAGATTGAGGCTTCTTTAACCTTTGCTTTTATGAAATATCAGAGACCATTAGGGAATAATAAACATGTATTCTTTTAATTTGGCACTTAGTCTTTCCATAGGGAGTACTCTGTATACTTCTCTATACCACTGAGTTACTGACGGAGGCTTTTCGTGAATCCAATTGAATAAGATGCATTTTCGGGCCACACAGAGGAGCTTATCAAGAAGCTTAGCTCTTCTAGGATCTAGAACCCCAAATTTAGATGGCAGCCCTAATAAAAATTGCCCAGGATCTTTACAGATCTTAGACTGAAAAATTTAACTTAATTCTTTTACTACACACAACCAAAATTTAGAAATCTTAGAACACTCCCAAAAACAGTGTATATAAGTACCAACCTCAGTTTTGCATTTGATACATAAAGGGGACCTTCCATAACATAGACTTATGGCGGCCACTGATAGACTATTTGCCCAGGGATCTTTCTGCCCTGATTTGTAAAGGAAGTGATTCAATAGATTGGAAAGCCCCAGCTGTACTTTTACAATTTAATTACTGATGTGCTCTTTTGTGTTTGTTTATCTGTATGTATGAATATGTAACTGTGTGTGTGTCTATAATATTGCCACTGTAATATGCCGCTTGCCCTTCCTTATTGTCTCCGCCAGGCCGAAAGGCATGGCGAGAGAGTATGTTTTCCACCCCGTCCGTCCGTCCGTGTGTGTGTCCGTGTGTGTGTCCGTGTGTGTGTCCGTCCGTCTGTGACCAGCTAATCTCCGGCACCGTTGTCTTGATCTCAGTGAAACTGTGCACACACACTCCCTGGATGCCAATTCAGAACCTTTACCCCATTTTTTTCTCATGGGCCTTTTATAGCGCCACCAGGAGGCCGATTTGTGCAAAACATATTTTTTGACAGTACTCCTACAGATTTTGTCCAAAAATCACGCAAATTGGTACACAGTATCTCTATAGTCATTAAATGAAACGGGTCTTTCAGATTTCTCATATTCCATCCTGATTGGCTAAAAATGTCTTCCAAATTTTGCAGGAGTGCTCCGTTTTGAACAAAATGCCTCAAATCATGAACACAGCATGCAATTTTCGTGACATTTTGCACGCTCATTCCCATTAGGCATTGATTTTTCATATTCCATACTGATTGGCTAAGATTGACATCTAAAGTTTGCATTATTGCCTTGTTTTGAACAAAATTCCGCAAATCATGAACGCAAATCATCAATTGCGCTCAAACTTTGTACGCACATTCACACTATGTTGAGGAACAAATTACACCCTTTTAACATTGGCCTGTTATAGCGCCACCAACAGGTCTAATTTAGCAAAACTAATGTTTTTAACAAAATGCCTCAAATCATGAATGCAGTCAGGGTCCAATTGTCGTGCAAGAACAAATGACACCTGTTGAGGAGTTAGCCTCGGTGATCTAAAGGACTGTATATTTCTAGGTGCTGGCGGATATATAACCGCTGTGGAGTGTTCCACAGGCCCGGGGAATTCCCTTAATCACCTAAGTAGTTAAGATGAATGGGCCTAGTTTCTAAGTATATTATGAGTATTGATGACTCTTTCTATTGTTATAGATTATTGCTATTTATCATTATGGAAGCCGCCAAACTCTGTCCGACCGCGTCCTAGTATTTATGGGCAGGATGCGATGTCATGCGGTCGTAAGGCTACGTCACACTGGCGTTGTGTCCATATTCGGGACGACCGTCTCATCGCCATCGTCGTCTTGGTAACACTCCCCCTAGTGACAGGATAATGTCACTATTCCACCAAACGATGATGTTCGTTGTTATTTCTTAGTCTTCGATTGATATCCCCCTGATGATAAGGGTGGAGAACCTGTGCGTGCTCTCTGCCCGTCAGAGATACTGCAAGGCGTTCAACACGTACCATATCCATCCTAGGGTCTGCCTCCAACGCATGAATGCATAAACCCATCCTGTTGGGTGCGTCCAAACGGTCAATCGGGTAGAGTAGGTGCGGCTGGCCGAATGCCAGTCCCCCTTCAGATAGTCGCGTCGGTGCGCTAGGCTTTCGTCTTCCAGGGGCTCCCTTGGCAGGAGGGCCAGTTTGGTCTCTCGTGGGTGTATTGCGTTATTGTGTTGCTGTGCAACAATTGATGGCACACTATGACGGACGTCGGGCAAGGTGAGTGCCCTCTTCTCTTTATGCCAATGATTGGCCGGGAGAGGGAATTCGCGCCAGTCGAGTTCTGCGCCTCCGACGGGTACGAGCGATGTGGATGGATGTGCTATGCAGCCAGTGATCCCGGTATAGCTGTAGAGAGGTTGGCCTAAGTGGTTTAGGAGGATCTCGTATCTGCGATGTGTAATCACGACGACATAGAACATCATGGTAACATAGCCGAGGGTAGCGATCGACATTATGGCAATCGTGCTCCCGGCTAGACATTGTGCGTACACACATCGCACACTTGACGTCGAGTTCATATCTCTTGATTCTGTTACTTGACCTCTATGTGAATCGTTTTGGATTGTACCTCCTGGTCCCGTGCCTCGCTCCACCTCGGTCTTTGGGTGGAAGGCCTGAGGCAACGAGGCTCCACTGTCCCCTGGGCCTGGGTCCGTTAGGTTAGACACGTAGCCCAAAGGAAGGTCTTGGGCTTCGGTCACGGCGACGGAGAGCACCTGTGAGTCTATAAGGACTCTTTGCGTTGTGAGTGGTGGCAATTCTGGGGGCCTCCTCTCTATTCTCTCGGCACACCTTGAGGCATCAGGTGGGCCTCCCCCCCCCCAGGAGCATAGCATTGTCATTTCTAGTCTTATGTCATCGGGGGGCAGGCACTGCTGCGAAGTCTGGCATTCGCGTTGGAACCGGCTTCGCTCAGCCTGGTTTGATTGCCAGGCGATGGCTTTCGTTGTTGGTCCCATGTAAGGGACTAATTGCATGGAGTTGCTGTGGTGTCCACGCACCACGTGCGCTCCTTGTGGTGACTTAGAGGGATCTCCGTGTCTGAGGACAAGCTGTAGGTTGATGTCATTTGTTGCAGGAGGGGGGTGTCCTGCTGGTGGGCCCTCCCCCCCCTCCCCCCCCTGAGCCATCTGCGTAGAAGATGGCGCAGCTGTAAGGAGTTCATCAACGTTAAGGACCGCGGCTGCATCGGGGACCTGAGGGCTGATCGCGTACTCACGACTGCTCCCCCGTGGAGGGGTGGGCGTCTCCAGATGGCCCACTGGTGTGATGTCGCAGCGGGGAGGGATGTCTCCTAGGTGACGTGGCGTGGGTGTGACCGTGGGTCCTGCCGCAGGCTGCTGCTGGTCCGTCTCGTGAGGGCAGAGCATGAGCCGCAGCGGCGCCGTGGTACGAGTGGGGCTCAACAGACCTGGCTCTGCGCTGGCCGGTATAGCTATGCGTAGTGCAGGTTTGATACTCTCCGCGGTGTGCCACTACAGGTGCCACTACAGGTAGTGGCACCATGGGTCCAGCGGCTGGGCAGCCGCTATCGAATGGTGGCTGCCGACTGCCTGCAGGCAGTGGATGAGAATGTACATCAGCGACCGGGCCCTGCTCGAGCCCGGACTCGCCGGTCTCTGCAGAGGTGGGGTGACGGGTCTGAGGGGGGGTCGCGTCTGCCACGCCCTGGGCTGTAGGCCCGATGGATTTGCTCCCCGGCTCTGCAGCCTGATGTTCAGTCGAGGCAGTGCTCGGATGGGGCGGCGCTGGGAAGACGGTAGGGATGTCACACGGCCGTGTGCTGTCCTTGACTGCGCCAAATGTTGCGGGTACCGGTCTGTGGCATCCGTTCCTCTCCAACATGTCTGTGCACTTGAAATGGGGGTGGCCTCGGAGGTCATAGATGCCGGCCTCGTAGCAAGTCCGTCTTTCGGCGTACAGAGACACGAAGTCGGCTAGGTCGGCGAAGGTGGCGCTGCGCTGCCAATTGCTCGTGACGCTGTCCGAATAGCGGCGCCAGTCGTGTCTGATGACGAGGTGTAGCTTCGAAATGATGCCTCCCTTAAGGTCCCGATAGCACGAGCAATGCGCGCGACAGCTCGCTTCCCAGCCTGCGTCCATCTCCTCGCAGGTCGCCCTTAGGAACCTCGCGAAGTCTTCAATGTCTGCGGTGGGGGTCTCCTTGCTGGCGAGGGTCTTCCAGCCGAGGGCCTGCCTGAAGGGCTCCTGCCCCCTGGCCACGGAAAGGTGTGCCCCGGGGCCCGGGCAGGTCCGCTGCGGGTATGCCTCCGCAGTAGCTAGGGTGGCCATAAGATGGGATAAAGTAGCCATACTCTCATCCAATGACCTCGACGCGTCTCGGGCGGCGGCCTGCCTGGCGGCCAGGCCGGCCATCGCGGCGTCCAGTAGGTTGATGTGGGTGCTCAACGTGTCAAGTCGAGTCTTGCCGAGTCCGGACTCGGGTGCAGGGGTCTGCAGGTCTGTATGCGCAGCCACAGGGGCTGGCGTGGGGGTGGGGCTGTTCATCTAAGCTGTATAGTCCAAGCTGTATAGTCAGTCTCGCGGGCTGTGAAGCACGGGCAAGCGGTCTCGCTAGCTAGGCGGAAGGCCCCTCTTTGTCTATGAGGAGGCTTGGGAAGGACCAAATGTTGAGGAGTTAGCCTCGGTGATCTAAAGGACTGTATATTTCTAGGTGCTGGCGGATATATAACCGCTGTGGAGTGTTCCACAGGCCCGGGGAATTCCCTTAATCACCTAAGTAGTTATGATGAATGGGCCTAGTTTCTAAGTATATTATGAGTATTTATGACTCTTTCTATTGTTATAGATTATTGCTATTTATCATTATGGAAGCCGCCGAACTCTGTCCGACCGCGTCCTAGTATTTATGGGCAGGATGCGATGTCATGCGGTCGTAAGGCTACGTCACACTGGCGTTGTGTCCATATTCGGGACGACCGTCTCATCGCCATCGTCGTCTTGGTAACAACACCCTTTTCACATTGGCCTATTATAGCGCCACCAGGAGGCCACAATAGCTTACCTGACCTGGCGGAGACCTGTGCTCCGAGGAGCACTTTTTACTCTCCGCCAGGAGAGTATTGTTATCACTGCGTTTTCACTTTCTAAACATGACACACCGATTGGTCAAGCCTCACGTGACACGTGAAATACTGTGATCTGATTGGCTAGTGACGCCACCGGGCCTATAGAGTGAGGTAAGACGGGAACCATGAAATGGCTGCATGGCTGATACATAATTGGCAGATAGGACAGATAGGACATTTATATAGACAGGAGGGATATGACATAGGACACTTATACAGACAGGAGGGATAGGACACTCACACAGACAGAACGGAAGAGGACACTTACCCAGACAGGTTGGATAGGACACTTACATATACAAGAGGGATAGCGACCTATAAATACATGTGTCACTGTGATAAGCCAGATTCCAATACCGAAAATCCGGCCACTAGCTCACTCCCAGACCTTCGAACCGGAAGTAGTCAAGTAGTCGCGGTCCAATTGTTCCTATCTGTCTTATTGGACAGATAGGACAGATAGGACACTTATATAGACAGGAGGGATATGACACTTACATAGACAGGACGGATAGGACAGGAGGGATAGGACACTTACACAGAATGAACGGAAGAGGACACTTACCCAGACAGGATGGATAGGACACTTACATATACAAGAGGGATAGCGACCTTCGCGACCTTCGAACCAACACAAGTCTTCTGGCGGAGAGTTGTGCTCCGAGGAGCACTTTTTCTAGTTCTAGTTTTGTTATTACTTTGTTTTTTGTTTTTTGTGTTTTTGTTTGTATTGTTTGTCTTTTTATTTATTTTATTCCAGTTTGTTTAATTGTTTACATTCATGTTTCAACTTCCTGTGTAAAAATGAAAAAGCAAATAAAAAGTTATTACGAAAAAATTAACATGTATTCTATCGCTAGTTTGACCAATTCAAATACTCTTAATCTTAAAATAACTAATAAACGAAAAACGTCGGTGTGCGACATAATTCCATGGAAAACATGCTGACTTCTATGGAATCCCAATGACTGAAATCAGTCATGGCGACTGAGAACTTTAATCCATGAGATCTTCTATTTTCAACTAATGTTCCTGACCAGAATAGGGATTCTAGGGTTCAAGTGGGAAAAACAAAAATAACGTCCTATCACAGAAACATCTGGAGGCCTGTGTAGTAACTCTGTAGTAACTCTGTAGTAACTCTGTAGTAACCCAGACCCACTGTTGAAGACCCATGCCCTAAAGGCTGACACACGCCACTACTTATATACTAATGATATTACTGGTACTAATGGTACTCACCAGAGGGTTTAGTGAAGGATGGACAGTCTGTAATGACACCAAGGTCAAAAGGTCAACATTTCAGTAAAGTTACAATGAGCACAAAGTATCTATCTGACAACTGTTATATTACTACCACTACTACTACTGCTACAGATAATACTACTAGTACTGCTAATAATTATACTACGACAGTTACTATTACAACCTCTACTAATGTTACAGATACTACTACTAGTGGTGCTAATGATTACACTGCTAGACTAGCACTATTACTATTACTACTACTACTTACTTGATCAGTACACAGTAAAATCCTGTGTGTCAATTTAACTCTGAAGAGTGTACAAATTGAACTAAATGGTTGAGTTGGAACTATTTGGTTCCATTTGTACACTCTTCAGAGTTAAATTAAGGATTTTACTGTGCAGCTGTACTACTAGACTTCTACTTCTACTACTATTACTTGTTATACAGTAGATCCATTTGGGTTTAAGTCCAGATGAAGATGTTTGGCACGTCATTCTCTCATTAAACAACTTATTTCATTATCTGAAATCATGAATCACATTCATCTAATGAATACAATTACTAATGAATAAATGAAGGAGCAATCAATGATTGAAAAATAATAAACACAGTGCTAGGGTTGTTAGACAATCTGACACTTTGAGAAAACTTTTCAAGTTCTCAACAATAAATACTTGTGACCTACTGTATGTGATCTACATATTGCTCAGGTTCATATAGCCTCCATAATAAAACATTTATTCTCTGATAACTGTATCACAGTGGAATGTTATTTCTGTCCATTTCCTTTGCTGTCACTCAATGTTAGACTCACCAGTCTTAATGTTGTCGATGTGTTCATCCACTGCCTCCATGACCAGCTGGACTGTCTCTGGGATGTCCTTACAGATCACATGGACAGTCTGGTTCAGAATACATGGTACACAGCACGACGAAGCGGGAGGACTGGTGTTGTAACACAACAAGATGTCAGATGGTTTTCCTCTCCACAGGAAGCCTGTATCCACCAGGTCACTATAGATGTGGTTCACATCCACAGAGTGTGGGTCAGTCGTACTGAAGCAAGTGAGACTCATCTGTGTAGGACAGAGGTGAAGTTTATTTATTTACATGTTTGAATGCTTTTGAAATGCCACAATAGCACTATGCTGTCAGAGAATGACAGTCACACACACACACACACACACACACACACACACACACACACACACACACACACACACACACACACACACACACACACACACACACACACCTGCCCCCTGCCCTCCCTCAAGTCCCTACACGACTCCAGGGCGCTGAGGAGGGCAAGAAAGATCATGGCTGACCCCTCCCACCCTGGCCACGGCCTCCTCACCCTGCTCCCCTCTGGGAGAAGGATGCGGCTGCTGAAGGCCACCACAGCACGCCACAGACTCAGCTTCTTTCCCTCAGCTGCCAGGCTGCTCAATGAGTCTGGCTTCCCTCCTCCCCCGCCCCCAAGGGTCACTGAAACTTGACACTGGCAATGACATTGCACTACTGACCACTATGGCACTTTATATTTATCTATTTTTTCTTGCACGGTGTTGTTTTGTGTTTGTTGGTATTTTTATGTTATATGTGAAAAAAAGAGAAACACAACAATGTAATTGCCAAAACAAATTCCTATGTGTATTACACAATGGCTAATAAAGGAATCTGAATCTGAATCTGAATCTGAACACACAAAGGCAATCTAAGGGCTCTATTCTAGGTGAACTTGGAGCAAACCGCTAATTACGGAGTGCGGACTAGGCAAGAGGCGTTGCCCCGCAAAATTTGGTATTCTGTGGTACTCCCCCGCCCCGCAAAACACCTGCGCTACCCGTTACATTATGCATAGGTATGGTTTGGGCGTTACAATGATAAAACCAATCACCGTGCCAGAAGCCATTGCCTTTAAGAGAAGACTGCGCTAGCCGATCCAATATATGCTCTAGCCTATCTCCCCGTCTGCACTGTTGCCTGGTCTGATTATTATAAGCCACATTGGGCTTGTTTTCCTTCTTTTTTATTTTATTTATCCAAATACATTTTTATATTAATTTGTAGCCTATTGTGTTAACAATAAGCGTGTCATATTAGTCAGATCCGGAATAGTATTATGAAACTTAAAGCCATTTAAAATATTTATACTATTGGTACACACCGGCTGCTCCCAAATAATTAATTACATCATGTTGCCACAACGCTCCTACAGGCACCCATGGACCTCCAGCTGGTCGACCACAGGGCTGGGCGGTGGTACACTGACATACAGTAGCACATGGGTATAATAAATGGGACAGTTTTAGGAAAGGTCTGTACTCACTTTGGCTGTTATTGTTCTATTTCCACCATTCTAATGGATTCCAGGGGTGTGTAAACAGGGGTGTGAAGTTGCTCCATAGTTTCCTCTGAAGTGACGCAGTTAAAGTTAACTTATACATCAGAATCAGAATCAGAATCAGTTTTTATTGTCACTTCCAATACACACAAGGCATACAGGGAGCAAAATACCGTTCTCCACAACTCATTTAAAAAGAGGTGAGGCCGTTAAAAACATTAAAAAGTTAAAAGAGCAGACAACATTGGTAAAACAATAAGTGCTGATGCATTCAAAGTGCAATATAGGTAAGGTGCCATTTATCCCTCAGGATGTTCGTTTAGGGGGCAATATGTGGCGAGTGTTCAGGGTTCTGATGGTTTGGGGGAAGAAGCTGTTGGATGACCTGCTGGTGCTTCCCCCTAAGCTCTTGAACCGCCTACCAGATGGCAGGAGTTCAAAGAGATGGTGGGAAGGGTGGGTGGAGTCAGACATTATTTTCATGGCCTTCCCGACACATCTGTCTGTGTATAAGTCAGATATGGGGGGGAGGGGGACACCTGTGATCTTCTCTGCTGCTCTCACTATCCTCTGCAGGGACTTGCGGTCGGCATCCGTACAGTTCCCGTACCAGACAGTGATGCAGTACGTCAGAATGCTTTCAATGGTTCCTCTATAGAAGGATGTCATAATAGAGGGGGGGGAATTCACTTTTTTCAGTCCGGCGTTTCTGGGCTTTCTTGGTGAGAGCTGAGGTGTTAGAGGACCATTTGAGGTCATCAGCAATATGCACCCCCAGAAACTTAGTGCTTTGTACTTTTTCCACTGCAGTGCCGTCGATGGTAAGTGGGGCGTGCACACTAGGGCCTCTAATGACCATCTCCTTGGTTTTGTCCACGTTTAGGGACAGGTTGTTATTTTTACACCAAATGGACAGTTTCTCCACCTCCTCTCTGTACTGCGTCTCATCACCATTTGTGACTAGACCCACCACTGTCGTGTCGTCAGCAAATTTTATGATGTGATTTGAACTGGACCTGGCAGAGCAGTCTTGGGTCAGCAAGGTGAACAGGAGTGGACTGAGCACGCAGCCCTGGGGGGAGCCGGTGCTCAGTGTGATGGTGCTGGAACTATTTACTCCTATTCTAACTGACTGTGGCCGTACGTGACGTACGTGACGTACGTGTTCCTCTTGTCCAGGTGTGTTAGGGCCAAGTGCAGGGCAGTAGACACGGCATCATCAGTCGACCTATTGGCCCGATATGCGTACTGATTGGGGTCCATATTGGGGGGCAAGGCACTTTTGATGTGCTCCATGACCAGCCTCTCAAAGCACTTCATAATGATGGGTGTCAGTGCTATGGGGCGATAATCATTTAGGCAGGATACTGGGCACTTCTTTGGTACTGGAATGATGGTGGCAGATTTGAGGCATTTTGGTACAACAGACTGACGCAGGGATGTGTTAAAAATGTCTGTAAGAACATCCTTCAACTGCTCCGCACAGTCTCGAAGTACCCGCCCAGATATATTGTCCGGCCCTGCAGCCTTGCGGGGGTTAACCTGTGACAGGACTCTCCTCACACTGGAAGGGGTGAGACACAGAGCCTGTTCATCAGACTGTGGCACGGCTTTCTGAGCAGGTGTGTTATTTGTGGCCTCAAATCGTGCGTAGAAGTCATTCAGCTGGTTAGGGAGGGAAGGGTCACTGTCGCAGACCTGTGGGGGGGGTTTGTAACCCGTGATGGCCTGGATCCCCTGCCACAGGCGACGTGTGTCTCTGCTTTCAGTGAAGTTGTTATTTATCCTCCTGGAGTACTGTTTCTTCGCTCTCTTGATTCCCCGAGACAGATCGTTCCTTGCAGTGTTCAGGGCTGCCGTCTCCCCTGCCCTGAAGGCTGCGTCTCGAGTCCTCAACAGAAAGCGGACCTCTCCCGTCATCCACGGTTTCTGGTTGGAGCGCACAGTGATTGTTTTGGTGGTTGTTACATCATCCGTACACTTGCTGATGTAGTCCATCACAACCTCTGTGTACTCCTGTAGATCCGTCTACATCCATATTGTCCCCGTTATCTTTCATCATCCACCTTTGTTCAGTAATCCCGAACAGAGCTACACTCATAGGCGGAGTTTCACATTAGTCCTGGGGGGGGCACATGCATGGGTCCCTCCTGCGCGCGCGGCGCGATTTTTTTCGGGTTTACCGTGGATAAAGTTACTTTTTTTGTTACTTTATTGCGGTTTTAGGGTTAGGGTTGTTAGGGTTGTTAGGGTTATTTAATTCTTTTGGGGGAGCCAGCCCCCCAAACTCCTGAAATGCATAGAAATCTATGAAATCCAAATAAAAAAATCTATGAAATTTGTATTAATTATATTATATAAAAAATAAAAATAAACACCCCCGGCCGCCAGGGGGGGCAATGCCCCCCCTGCCCCCCCATAAAATCCGCCTATGGCTACACTTTAAGTTTACATCAATCATAGCCTCTCAAACCCAGACACATTGCTGCGAACCGCGGTTTGGGTGGGTTCGGGTCAATCAAATATAATTATTAATTAATATCGGATAAACCGCGGGTGAAATATTGCGGTAAATAAATGAATGACATCTAATATATCTATCCATAAAATAGCTAAATCTCTGCGTGCTTGTGTCTGTGTGATTGTGTAGAGCAGCCTCTGCGATGCGATCACAAAATGCATTAATTTAGCCTATGGAATGTCCGTGCAACGTGCAACTTTTTTCTTTTTTTAAACCGGTGCTGCGCTGATACAGAGCGCACTGCTCTGCTGCGCTTGGATCTGCTCTTGGATGCTCTTGGATGCCGCACAGAGTCTGCTGCGCTTGGATCTGCTCTTGGATGCTCTTGGATGCCGCACAGAGTCTGCTGCGCTTGGATCTGCTCTTGGATGCTCTTGGATGCCGCACAGAGTCTGTGCGGCATCCAAGAGCATCCAAGAGAATGAAACCTTTATTGCCCTTACGGGAATTTGCTTTGCACACAGAGAGCACACATAAATACAACACAGACTAAAAACATGACATGAGCATGGTAATACATACGGTACATCATAAAAAGCAAAACACTGCAGATCCAAGCGCAGCAGAGCAGTGTGCTCTGTATCAGCGCAGCACCGGTTTAAAAAAAGAAAAAAGACGCACGCATTTTGAGATCGCATCGCACAACTAATACTAAAACTAACGGGGAATACCAGAAAATAATAATATTTTGACATACGGGAAAAACGGTTGGTGCGGATGCGGATATTTAAATTGGATAAAACAATTATTGCGGTTGGATAACGGACGGATAATTAATTTGTACATGCGGATTCGGGTGACGTGAGAGGCCATCCGCGCATCTCTACTGCGGTTGCTTATTTATCGCTCCATGGCAACACGGCTCATGGTCCAACGCACAAAGCCATTGCAGTGTCTCTGTGCACTTGTGTTCACTCTCCATTCCGACATCTCACCACTCCGACTAGTGGCTTCCGCGTGCGGTTAGGGTTAGGGTTAGGGTTAGGTATAGGGTTCGTCAACGTCGGAAAGGCGACATGTCGGAATGGAGAAATGCACCCGGT
Organism: Gymnoscopelus microlampas; assembly: GCF_963454915.1. Classification (NCBI taxonomy): domain Eukaryota; kingdom Metazoa; phylum Chordata; class Actinopteri; order Myctophiformes; family Myctophidae; genus Gymnoscopelus; species Gymnoscopelus microlampas. Next base: position 3,388,893 of record NC_139946.1, read on the forward strand.
TTCAGAAACGGGCGGGTGCTTTTAGAATGCACTATCCCCCCCCCAAAGCCGTACCCATGTGTGTCTGCAGAATGGCAATGTGGGGGATATAGCAACAACACGCCCACGGCCACACCCCCACGCGCAACTAACGGCGTCGGCATAATGGGGGACGGGTAGCGCAGGTGCTAGCAGGTGCTAGAATAACATATTGGGGCCGCGCAGCTCCATTTTCCCTATTTAACGATAGTTAGGGGCGGGCAAATTGACCGAGCCTAAGTCTGTCGTATTTTCCCTTGGGGTGGATTCATCTATAATTTCCCCTCCTGCTCAATTGCCCCGCTATCTCCATGTGGAGGTGCCGTGGTGTGACTGGTTGTCGATGATAGCATCCAGCTTCCTTGCTATACACACACCTTCTCCACCTCCTCCACCCTGTCCAGGGTAGCCCCAGCGATGGAGCTATCACAAAGAAGAGGGGGCCAGCAATTATAGACTGATAGAACATCTGCAGCATCCTCTTACACACCCCGAAGGACCTGATCCTCCTAAGAAAGAACAGTCTACTGTTTGGGAGAAGAGAGAGAAAAGCAGAGAAAAAGAAAACTTAACATAAAACAAGCAACATATACTGTATTTCAATCTGAAAGTGACTATTGTTGTATGTAAATGTATTAACATGCATAGATTATTTAGAGATGGAACCTGGATCTCGCTCTTCCTGGGGAACCTCCGAGATGAGGTTCTATGTCGTTGTCATCCAGAATCCGTGGAACGTCCATCAAGGCTCGGCTGTTTACCCTTTTGTATACATCGTATCCCAAAAGTAATGGTAGATTCCAAACCGCACGGATGTTTAAGGTTTGGTCCGGGGCATAATATTTTAGGTCCGGAGAGAAACTACCCGTTTAAATCGCTTATTTAGTCAGCATGTGGCCATGTTTCCCATTCAAGCCGGAAAACCCCCTACGTCCGCTGCCAGTATTGCTCCCGGTTTGGCTACAATGGGAATGTACTGAAAAAACGCACTTAACCAACATCATCTTAAATGTATTCCCTGTAATTTCTCACTGAATGTGTATTATGACAATGAATTTCCCCACGGTCCCTGAGCCACTTGACATTGAACTTGTGATAGGCTGTATGACATTGGCCGTGTCACTCCAGCCAGCCAATGTCCCCAGGTCACGCTGTTGGCAGAGCGAATGAGAGTGGAATAGGGTGTGGTCCACGCAATACAAAAGTGGGCGCGGGCCATTTGAAAGGAGACAGACAGGAAACAGGCAGACACACAGGGCAGTGTGAGAGTGGCAGCCAGAGAAGGAGTTTGTGCACAGCGGAGGAACCACGGAGCAAGGTGGAGAATAAGAGGCAGCGAGACGCACCAAGCCGCAAGCAGCGGACGGTGAGCTGAGACGCGCCCGCTTCCAGTGACAAGAAGCCGCAGCGACAGACGAGCGACGGGGAGGAAAAGTGAGATGAACCAAGGAGCAGAGGAGACGGCCAGTGGCGATAACGTTGCGCGCCCTACACACTCACAGCCAGACATTTGTCTGGCTCGCGAGTAAGTATTCTTCTATGCAACGTTACCTTCATAAACCCACGGTCCTAAACCTCATATGTGAATTTACACTGAACAGATGAACTGGTTCTAGTTTCTATAATTGCAGGCAGCGCATACGAAGAACCGAAGAGACAGAGATTCCTGGCCTAAACCCCCGCTCCATTACGCCCATATAAGGACATTCCCCACCTTTTGCATTTCAAACCGTGATGAGTATATAGCACTTTAAATCAGCACCTGTCACTTTACTGGTTCAGTAGAAGTAGGCACTTTATTGCTAGATTTATTATTTATTGCTATATTTGCACAAGCCCTGTGTTTTAAGCCTTGTTGTTGAGTTCCTGTGATTGTTGTATTTTAGTTAGTTAGTGGGCGCCGTAGGAGGTTGAGGGTTTTAGTATTAGTGTTATTTTGTGTTTATGCTTTTCATTGTTTTATTGCCTAGATGCCGTTGTATTAGGGACAATAAAATTCACTTACCTTTTTATACAAACCTGTTTCCGTCCAGTTTTCTCTACAGGATATTTTGTGAAGTGTTGTTCTCATTTAAAAGTGTTTATACTTACCTGGGTAAACTCGAACCTGTGAATAGCCTAAGAAATAGAGTGTTACAGAGGACCCTACCTCTTATACAAAAGGGTGGCGTAGTCTTGCAGTATTTGATCACCATTATTATTCTCACAGTAATTACGCACCCCGCACTTTATTGTGCAATTGATATTTTATTATTGTGAGTTTAATGTGGATTGTTATTTATTTATTGAAGAAAGAGTAAAGGGTGCCAGCATTCTAAAGAGAAGTGGCAAGTCACATGTGACAACCTGGCCACCGTCACATATTTGGCGTAGCACGGCAGGACTGGGTAGAGAACAACACAAAAAAATCCCTAAGAGAAACTGTACTGAAATCTTTGCTGTTTTGCTGCTTTGTGTTTTGTTTGGTTGAACAAAGAAAGAAATGATGATGATGCCAGTGTATCCAGGGGCTCCGTGGTTACCTAAATTTGCGGGCACAGAGGGTGAGGAGAAATACAGAGAATGGAAAGAACAGATTAAAGGATTATTGGGCACTCAGGATTTAACAGAAGAGAAAAAAATTGCTTTTGTAGTACAAACCCTTACTGAGGAAGCTAAACGACAAATTAGTGTAATTGACAAGGAAGACCGAAATACAGTGGCCAAAGTCTTTAAATGTTTAGACACTTTGTATAAATCATCCGTTTCTGCTTCCCAGGCTCGTGCCTTGTTCTATGGCTGTGCGCAGCGCACAGGCGAAAGTGTGCAGGCTTATATTTTGAGGCTTAGAGAGTTGTTCTGCGGGCTGCGGCGGCTCGACCCAGACACCGCCCCCTCTGATGCCATTCTGCGAGAGCAGTTACTTGTAGGGCTGTCTGAAGGCCCTCTGGGCCAAGCCTTGAGAATATATGCCCGTCGAAACCCCACAGAAGACTTCGCCGCCCTAAAAGACGAGGCCTTCCTATTAGACACTGAACATAGAAGAGAAGGAGCTGCTGAAATCTTGTGCCATGCTGTTAAACCTGTCTCTATTCCAAAAACCTCACAGGAACCTGAATGGAGAGAGAAACTGAAACAGGAGATTATGGAAGATGTCAAATCGCAAATGCAGGGGTTTACGCAGGAGCTCATGAAAGAGATCCGACCGCTCCTTCGACCCAACACCACCGATACACGACCTCGCGTTTCGCCCCCACCTGAACGACGCCGGGAGCCTTACCAACGCAACGAGTGGGATGAGGGAGGTAGGCCGATATGTAGGATTTGTAGGCAACCCGGGCACATTGCTCGATTTTGTAAATCCGATCCCAATCGTTTAAACTAGTACGCCCTGTCGCCGAGGTCCGGGAGACAGGGGTGCAGCGCGCATTCGCCAGATCAAGGGCTAATGAAGTGTTTATTGGGGACTGTCCGACAATTGGGATCACCATGGGAGGGGTCCAACTAAGGGGGTTACTGGATACTGGGTCACAGGTCACATTAATGCAGCAAAGCTTATTTGAGGAAAAATTCTCACACCTGACGTTGGGAAATGGGCCCCTTGTTTTTAAATTACGCGCCGCTAATGGTCTTGACTTACCGTATACTGGCTATGCCATATTGGACCTAGAACTGGAGGGAATGAAGATACCAGGGAGGGGAGTTGTAATCGTTAAGGATGAACATTGTACTCAACCACTGATTATTGGGATGAATGTCGTAAACGCTGTATGGCATGCCCTCTTTAAATGGAAGGACGCATTCGCCACCTGTAGGAGGGTGGAGGCAGTGACGAACGAAGATGGGTCCATAGGTTATGTGTGGCCTGTCGGCCGGCGGAAGATTCGAATCCCCGCGCAGAGTGAACTGATGATCTGGGGCCGCGCTTGGAGAGGACCAAACGGAGCGGACTACGAGGCCTTGATGGAAGCCTTGCCAGATGGAAAGGATTTGGGAGTGGCCCGTGCCCTCGTCACGGTGCGCCACGGACGCGTTCCCATACGAGTTTGTAACCCACACGCATATAGTCTGGTCCTGGACCGCCACCAGAAGCTGGGGAGGCTGTACCCGGTGGAAGAAGCCGACGTCCGAGGCGGCAGGGACCTGAGCCTGTCCCTGGGGACTGACGGAGAGGTGGAAGTGGCCGTAATCAGTGTGGAAGATGATGGACCACCGAAGACCGTGCCAGAAGAGATGGAGGTGTTGACGGAGCGTGATGACCTACCGGAGGCGCAGAAGAGAGAGCTGCATGAGATATTGTGTAGGTGGAAGAAGGTGTTCGCCATCCATGATGAGGATTTCGGACAACACCAGATACCGACCGGAGACGCTGCACCCATACGAGAGAGACACCGGCCGCTGCCGCCCTCCATGTACCGGGAGATGAAGACCCTGCTGAATGAGATGTTGGAGAAGGGAGTCATCAAAGAAAGTTGCAGTCCGTGGGCGGCACCTATCGTACTGGTCAAGAAGAAAGATGGCAGCTGGAGGTTCTGTGTCGACTACAGGAAGCTCAACGCCGTGACGCACAAGGACGCCTTCCCCCTACCCCGAATAGAAGAGACGCTCACCAGCCTGACGAAGGCGCAGTGGTTCTCCACGTTGGACCTGGCCAGTGGATACTGGCAAGTAGGAATGGATCCCCGGGACCGGGAGAAGACCGCCTTTACGACCCCCCTGGGGCTATTTGAGTTTCAGCGTATGCCGTTCGGGCTTTGTAATGCCCCCGCGACTTTCCAGAGGCTGATGCAGCAGTGTCTGAGTGGTCAGGTGACAGAATCCTTGCTGGTATATCTTGATGACATTATAGTGTATTCACCTGACTTCTCCTCTCATCTGCAGCACCTCGAACTCGTCTTCCAACGCCTGTGTTACAGGCCTCAGGAATGAGTACCCGTTAGCAGAAGATATGTCCTGTTTTATACAGGGAAGATATTCAGACAAGAGACGTTAGATTCACGTTGTTCAAAGCAGGCTGTAGTCTGTCTGAAGAACGGAAGCCTCAGTGGTCCATAATATCACCCACACCATGGCTCACCCTAGGGCGATACTCCCCCTGGTGGCGTGACTAAGTAACTACTTTTACTATGAGTTGAACACAAAACACATGGATTTGGCCTCTCTCAATACACATACACAAAATAAAATAAATAGCATATCACAATTGTGCACCTACACTTGTGGGTGTCACACCTGTGGAGACATGGACTGAAGCTGCGGTTAGACAAATGCAAACTTCTGCGGAGGGAAGTGAAATTCCTGGGCCATGTAGTGGACAAAGAGGGAGTGCGGCCCGATCCGGAGAAAGTGGTAGCGGTGCGGGACTGGACACCACCCTCAACGGTCCGAGAGGTCCGTGCGTTTCTAGGTTTAGCGGGCTACTATAGGTGTTTCGTGTCCTCTTTCGCCGCCATAGCACGGCCCTTAAACAATTTATTAATAGGAATCCCAAATGACGTAAAATCACACCAGTGTAAGGTTGAGTGGACTTCAGAGTGCCAGTGGGCGTTTGATGCGTTAAAGAGTGCCCTCACACAAGCCCCGGTGTTAGCGTATGCCGATTATACACAGCCTTTTGTGGTTTACACTGATGCGAGTGGCCGTGGGTTGGGAGCGGTTTTAGCGCAGGTCCAAGACGGTCACGAACGTGTAATAGCTTATGCGAGCCGGAGTCTACACCCGACTGAGCAAAATGACGCGAATTACAGCTCCTTCAAATTGGAGCTTTTGGCCCTTAAATGGGCCGTGACCGAGAAGTTTAAAGATTACCTCGCTGGCGCTCAGTTCACCATATTCACGGATAATAACCCCGTTGCGCATCTCCAAACGGCTAGATTGGGAGCTGTGGAGCAATGGTGGGCTGCTCAACTTGCGTCATTCACGTTTGACATAAAATATCGACCGGGCAAAAACAACGCCAACGCTTATGCCCTATCGCGGTTCCCAGTGCAGCCTGTAGACGTGGCGGCTGTACAGTTGACGCCAGCAGCACGGGAGGATGAGTGGAGAGAGACGCAGGATCGGGATCCAGATGTGCAGGTGGTGAAGAGGTGTGTGGAACGGGGGAGAGCTCGTAATATGGTGGAGAGGAAGAATTGGACTCGAGGAGCGCGGCAACTGTTACGCCAGTGGAACAAACTGACCATCCGAAATCATGTGTTATATAGGAAAGTGACCGATCCCTATACCAAAGAACAATACTCACAGATCATTTGTCCAGGTTCACGCAGAGAGGAGGTGTGGAAGGAATCCACACGGCCGCGGCGCATGCTGGGTTGGAGAGGACCTTGGCCCAGCTGCGGCGTCGGTTCTATTGGCCAGGCATGGAGGGAGCGGTGCGTCAGCTACAACAGGGTTGTGTCGCCTGCAGCCTGCAGAGGAACAGGTCAGAGCCTCGGGCCCCCTTACAACCCTTTGAAGTCTCATATCCGTTAGAAGTAATAGCCATTGATTTCCTCACACTAGGTAGGCCTGCTGATGCGTGGCAAAACATTCTGGTAGCTACTGACTTATTCACCCGTTATAGTTGGGCTATTGCCACCCGTGACCAGCCTGCGCACACCACTGTCCGTGCGTTATGGACGCACATTATCCAGCCGTTCGGCTGCCCGGCCCGGTTTCATTCGGATCGAGGCCCTAACTTTGAGTCCGAGTTAATGCACCATTTATGTCAGACTTATGGTATTGCAAAAAGTCGCACCACTCCGTACCACCCGGCTGGGAACGGTGGAGTGGAGAGGTTTAATCAGACGCTACTGAACATGTTTCAGATTCTGGGACATTGCGCCTCGAGTCAGGACCGGCAGTGGTGTAAAGTGACAAAGTACATTTACTCAAGTACTGTACAATAATATTTACTTTACTGGAGTATTTCCAATTGTTTGTACTTTTACTTCTACTCTACTACATCTGAGAGGAAAATAATGTATCTTTACTATATAAAAACTTAGTTATAGTTAGGTAGATTTTGATTATCATTACAAAACATACATTAACCACTTCAGCCCTATATACATTTCGGCCATTTGAAAATAGCTGATCAACATGCTCACAATGCGTTGCATCGCAACGCATTGTGAGCATGTTGGATCGGCTATTTTCAAAATATCTTTTATACATTTTTAACTTTAAAAATGGGACATATTTTCAAAAGATTTGTTTAATACATTTTGAACTTGTAAAATGGGACATTCTGCACAATGATTACTTTTGCTTTTGGTACTTTAAGTATAGGCCTATTTTGATGCTTTTGTACTTTTACTGAAGTGAATTTAGAATTCCGGACTTTTACTTAATGTATTTCTACATTGGAGTATTGATACATTTACTTAAGTAAAACATTTGAGTAGAGCAAATAAAGAGCCATCTTTTATAGTAACCACTCATTCAATAAAAGTGAATATCTCTTTATGATTGCATTGCATGCAATGAACTAGAATGTTTCACTTAGGTATGAAATGCAGTATAGTGTGTATAGGCCTACTGTATGCAGGAATGACTGCATGAGTGTATTCACAGTCATAATAAATGAGTAGGAGTCAGTGTAACAGCCTGTGTAGAGATGGTGACTCTCACTCTCCTATTATTGGTCATAGGCTATGGACCTATTATGATATGGTGCACCTTGACTGATGTGTGCACCATAATTATGTTTCCTATTCAATATCCACATTAATTTCCATTAAAGTCTGATATAGCCAATACAGACTGCATCACAAATTAATAGTGAAATACTCACTCACCTCAGTAATCTCTCTCTCTCGTTAGCTTGTAGAACAGATCTACAAGCTTACCTAGCACGTCGCAATGCAACACGTTTTTTGCTTGAAGATCTGTTGTTTTTGCACACGCATGCCTTTGCATGCATGTGCAAAAGTCCCTCCCCCTTTTAACTGCCTGCTCTTGGCAGCGCGTAGCAATCAATGGACAGACAAACACACAGAGGGAGTTCTAAATAATTACACGTCGGTCGTCATGAACTTGACCAGACGGAGAAAATTCCAGGGTACACCTGGCAGCTAACATTTTGGATGTGTAGAACATAGAACATTAGTTATTCTTAAGATCTATGTTGTTGATCCTCTGGAATGACACAAGCGTAAAATGCGTCCCCCACACGCGCGCGCACGCACGCACGCACGCACGCACGCACGCACGCACGCACACACACACACACACACACACACACACACACACACATCATTTCTGCTTTTCACTACAGTTAACGGGTGGGGCTACTTTAGAAACGATATTTTAATTCCCTTTATCGCTCGGCAGAAGTGGAGGTCTCAGTGGTGCATGAGTTGACGCAGTTTTCCACTTGGAGTGATCAGACGGCGTGAGAAATACGATGTGTGGCGTGAGTGTTGCAAGAGGGTCATTTGCGTGTGTCTCACGCTCATTGCGTGAGAGTTGGCAGCTCTGTGTGTGTGTGTGTGTGTGTGTGTGTGTGTTTGTGTGACAAACCAGAGTTCACACCTACTGTACGCCGCACCGCCGATCTGACTGGTATGCCCATATGTGCCCCTTGGTTCTTGTGACTTTGATTGTCCTACTAATGTGTGAGGAGACCGTGTTTTATCAATTACTTTTAACCAGGTTGCAAAACCTGGTCTACAGTACATCTACACTTGCTAGTCCTGACTTTTGCGTAACTTTTTCCTCATTGGCTGGTCCTTTAGCCAATGAGGGCTCAATGTCCACTCAGAATATGGGATCTAAAGACGACCCGCAATACTGTGTTCGGCCACTGTATGTATCTCTATGAACTGTGGCTCTGTTCCTCATTTGGCCTTTCAACGTTGCCATGTTTAGTGAGAAAAATAAGCAACCAGGTCTAGGAACACAAGCCCAAAAGAAGCAACTATAGGCCACATGAGCATTTTCAACCGCCACAACCTGTTATAATATGACTGTGTCATATCTTGTTTTCTTTTCTTTTCTTTTCTTTTTTAATTATTGTTTTTTTTTCCTTTTCCCCAAAAAATATGAAAAAGTAATTGAAAAACAGAAGGACCATGTCAGTCACCAGAATCAAGGACAGGTGTTTTCAATGAATGTAACATGGTTAAAATGGAGAAGGGATCAACGCTGGAGCAACACAGACATTTTAAGCCTTTTTTATTTAGGTGCAAGCATACAGTGACTGACATTTCGGTCTTACGACCTTCCTCAGAGTCATGGTTAAAATGGAGTTTGAAGTTATAATGTGTTTGTATAGGAAGGGGGCGTGTCTGTTAAAATGAATATCAAATATCTGAATCAAGCAACTTATAAACTGTCTGGGGTGTTCACGAAAGCCAGAGTAGACGTTAAAATGTTTAAAAGTGAAATATCCCTTTAAGCCAATTTTAATATAGGATAGCTTAAATATACAAAGAAGTCGCTGACATTTGTTTGTTTTTTATAGTGGAAATACCCGATCTGCAAGATTACAACACCTCACATCACAGCGTGTTTAGATTGTAGATCTGCTATTACCGTTATTTTTGGAAATGTTTGAACATTTTTCAACATGGAAACGATTATGACGATTATGCAAAATAAGTGAGATTATGTCAAATAATTGTAATCAGGATGATTATGTAATAATTGTGACAGGCCTGTATGTGTGCGTATGTGCATGCATGTGTGCGTGGGTGGGTGCGTGCATGTGTGTGTGTGCGTGTTAATGGGTGAAGGTAATTCCACATTGTAAAGTGCTTCAGAGAAACGTGTCATATGAATGCATCGTGTCTCTTGTAACACTTGCTAGAACTTGTTTGGTTGAAGCCTGATTTAAAACTAACAAGTAATCTTTGTACATTACAGTGTTTTGACTTGCAGTAGTGTAGTATAGCATTATTGCCACATCAGCTTCAGGTTCAGCTTCATCTTCAGCTTCAGTTTCAGCTTCAGGTTCATGTTCATGTTCATGTTCATGTTCAGGTTCAGGTTCAGGTTCAGGTTCAGGTTCAGGTTCAGGAGTAACTAAAGTTCCTGGAGTAACTAAATGTAGAAATAACTCTGCATTCATGTGTATTCTCTGATGTACATAACTTCAACTGGAATGCCCAGACTTCAAATTTGAAAATTATTTTGCATAATAGGATTTTTACTGACTCCCACTGACTTCCACTTTCACAATCATACGATGGCAACAATGGCCCAAGGGTTATGAGAATCTCTCTCAACACCCTTTAGGATAACCACCAGCCTAAATAGTATGTATAACTAATAGAAGCCCAGGCTTCATGACACAATCCTCTTCAAGGTCATTTAATATCATTTGTAACACAGTGTAAATGTCATGTCAACATTAAAGTCAATAACTGAAATCTAAAGTTATTGAATGATTCTAAAGTCTCATAGTGTATGACAGTGGTTCTCAAACAGTTTCATGTCAAGGACCCACAATGCATTTGGCCACGGACCCCCATCTGACAATATTTTGTGCCAGGGACCACCATACAAGATTTGTGTTGTTGTTTTCCAAGATATTTTGAAAAAAATCTACAGATCTACAAGCTCACAATGTGTTGCGGTGCGTTGTGAGCTTGTAGATTGGCTATTTTCAAATAGCCAGTGTAGGGTTAAAGTTTTTAAAACTTGATTCTATAGTAACTAATTTATTTAGCTGGGGACCCCCTGGAACCCCCTTAAGGACACCTGGGGGTCCCTAGACCCCACTTTAAGAACCAGTGCTCTATGAATCAATGGGAGCCTGAAAAAGATGACACAGCGTGTTTAAAACACTTGGTCAAAATGTCTGCATTAATTCCACATTCATTTCACCACCATCCTGAGAGTGACAGCAGTGGACTCAACCTATGAGGACTGAATTATAAAATGTAATTTGACAATTTCAATTCAATTCAATTCAATTTTATTAAAGTGTCAAATCACAACAAGTTGTCTCCAGACACTTTACATGTAGAGAAGAGACCCGACAATCCCACCCTGAACAAGCAATTTTTGCGACAGTGGCAACGAAAAACTCCCTCTTAACTGGAAGAAACGTCAGGCAGACCCTAGGTTCTAGGGCGGGGGCCTTCTGCCTCGACCGTGCAGGGGAGGGGAGAGAGGATAACTATAGGGTGACTGAGTCTATACACTTCGGCTATAGGCTTTATCATAGAGAAAGGTTTTTAGTCTAGTCTTAAATATACGGGAGTTATGCGTTAATCCGACAGACCTTTTCTCCGACTATGTGGCATCCGCGTGCGGTGTCTGCTTCGCGGACTGAGACTGGGGGTTCCACAGCTGAGGTGCCTGAAACTTAAATGCTCTGCCTCCTGTTTTAACTTTTTTGGGGTTTTCTGGAGCCGTAAGCATTTTTTCATACTGTGGGCGCAGTGGGGTTCTGGTTGGTTTATAGGGCTCGATGAGTTCTTTGAGATATACTGGTGCCTGTCCATTGAGAGCCTTGTATGTGAGGAGGAGAACTTTAAACTCGATTCTGTATTTAACCGGGAGCCAGTGCAAAGAGGCCAATGAAGGAGTGATATGATCTCTTCTTCTGGTTCCTGTCAGTATGCGCGCAGCGGCATTCTGGACAAGCTGCAGGCTATTTAGGGACTTACTTGGGCAGCCTGATAGTAGAGCGTTGCAATAGTCCAGCCTAGAAGTAACAAATGCGTGGACAAGATTTTCTGCATCATTTTGTGACAGAATGTGCCTAACTTTTGCAAAATTACGCAGGTGAAAAAAAGGCATTTCTTGAAATTTGTTTTATGTGGGACTGAAAGGACATGTCTTGGTCAAATGTGACTCCCAGATTCTTTACAGTGGCCCTGGAGGTCAAGGTAATACCATCTAGGGTAAAATTCTCATCGGCTAATTTATCTCTGAGGTGCTTAGGGCCAAGTACAATAACTTCAGTTTTGTCCGAGTTGAGGAGTAGGTAATTACGGGTCATCCAACTCTTGATGTCTATAAGACATGCTTGAAGTTTAGCCAGTTGATCTGTTTCATCTGGCTTCATTGATAGATATAATTGTGTATCATCTGCATAGCAATGGAAATTTATAGAGTGTTTCCTAATTATCTCACCTAAAGGAAGCATATATAGAGTAAATAGTATTGGTCCAAGTACAGAGCCTTGTGGGACTCCGTATTTAACCTTTTCGCGTAGTGAAGGTGTATCGTTAACGTTTACAAATTGAAATCTGTCAGACAGATAGGACTCAAACCAGTTCAATGCAGCACCCTTAATGCCAACCAGATGCTCAAGTCTCTGCAACAAAATATGGTGATCAATAGTATCAAATGCAGCACTGAGGTCCAACAGAACCAGTACAGAGAGAAGGTTATTATCGGATGCAATCAGGAGGTCATTTGTGACCTTCACCAATGCCGTCTCAGTGCTATGGAGTGCTCTGAATCCTGACTGAAAAGCTTCAAATAGCTTGTTGTTATGTAAAAAGTCACATAACTGCTTGGCGACTGCTTTCTCAAGGATTTTAGAGAGAAATGGGAGGTTCGATATAGGTCTATAGTTAGCCAAAATGCCTGAGTCGAGAGTAGGCTTCTTGAGGAGGGGTTTGATGACAGCTACCTTAAAGGACTGTGGTACGTAGCCCGTCACCAGAGATATATTGATCATATCGAGTAGGGATGAACCAACCGGGGTCAGGACCTCTTTAAGCAATCTAGTTGGGACTGGATCCAAGAGACAGGTCGTTGGTTTGGAAGATGTGATCATTAAAGTGAATTCGGAGAGCTCGACCGGGGAGAAACTGTCCAAATATACACTGTGTCGTACAGCCACTTCTGGGGATATTACGTCAGAGGGCGGTCCGGTAGGGGCTGAGAGTAGTAGGTTATCAATACTATCTCTGATAGTATTGATTTTACCATTGAAAAAAATCATGAAATCATTGCTGTTAAGGGATATAGGAATACGCGGATCAGTAGAGTCATGACTTTTTGTCAATTTGGCTAGAGTGTCAAAAAGGAACCTATGGTTGTTTTTGTTTTCCTCTATTAGAGAAGAATAATAGGTGGCTCTGGCATTGCAGAGAGCCTTCCTATATATTTTAAGGCTGTTCTGCCAGGCTATACAGGATTTTTTCTGTTTGGTTGAAAGCCATATCCTTTCAAGCTTACGTGACGTTCGCTTGAGATTTTTAGTTCCAGAGTTATACCATGGGGCTAGCCTCTGTTGCTTTATTACCCTCTTTCTTAAAGGAGCAACAGAGTCAAGCGTTGTCTGAAGGGAGCCTGTGACATTATCAACAAGGTGATCGACCTGAGAGGGGCTATAAGTATAGAGATCTTCAATTGTGTTGGAATATACTGAGTTGATGGCTGATGGTATTGCTTCCTTAAATTTGCCCACAGCAGTATCAGATAGATTTCTACCAAATACATTTTTGTCCAATGGTGAGTAATCAATTAATGTAAAATCAAAAGTTATTAAATAGTGGTCGGAGAGGTTCTCATTATATGGGAAGACTATGAGATGTTCAATTTCAATACCATAGACCAAAACAAGGTCGAGGGTATGGTTGAACTTGTGAGTAGGTTTATCTACACACTGAGAGAAACCGATAGACTCAGTTAATGTAATAAACGCTTTACTGAGGCTATCGGTTACTACATCCACGTGGATATTCATGTCGGCAGCCAAAATGATTCTATCAGAGTCTAGGACTAGGCGTGATAGAAACTCTGAGAATTCAGATAGAAATTCAGTGTAGGCCCCAGGAGGGCGATACACTGTAACAAATAATAGAGGCTGTAGTGATTTCCAGCTTGGGTGCGAAAGAGTGAGAACCAGACTTTCAAACGTTTTGTAAGTCAGCCTGGGTCTGGGGCTGATTATTAGGCTTGAGTTGAATATGGCTGCAACTCCACCTCCAATCTGGCCGGTGTCTCGGGGAATATGAGCATTTGTGTGACTTGGTGGGGTGGCTGTATTTAGAGAGACGTATTCTTGCTCACCCAGCCATGTTTCGGTAAGACAAAGTAGATCAAGATGGTTGTCTGATATGATTTCATTTACCAATACACCTTTATAGCGTAGAGATCTAATGTTCAGGAGTCCACATTTAATAATTTTGTTTTGTGGCACTACTGCATTAATTTTGATTTGTGCCAGGTTTTTATGCACAGCTCCACGAACCCTTGGTTTCACATGCCTAGGGGGTCGAGTAGTTTCAATTGTTCTGATTTGTAGGGTAGGTGGCTGCTCTGGTGGAAGCACAGAGGAGTGTGTAGGACTGCAACTCTGCTTCCTGGTCCCAACTCTGGGTGGTCATAGTTTATTGATAAACTCGTCTATATTTCTAGAGATGAGCGCCGCACCATCCCAAGTTGGATGTATGCGGTCTCTCCCCATCAGACCAGTTTTCCCCTCGAAAGTTTGCCAATGATTTATAAAGCCCACGTTATTATCTGGACACCACCTTGATAACCAGCGGTTGAATGAAGACATACGGCTGTACATCTCATCCCCAATCATATTTGGCAGGGGACCAGAGAAACGGAGTCCGACATTGTCTTTGCGTATGTGCACACAGACTCAATATTTATCTTTGTGATCTCTGATCTCTTACGTCGTGTGTCATTGCCACCGCAGTGGATTACAATTGTATCATAACGTTTATGTTTAATTTTAGCCAGCATTTTTAAATCTGATTCGATGTCGCCCGCTCTGGCCCCGGGGATGCATTTGACTATGGTCCCTGGTGTCACTAACTTCACGTTTCTCATTATAGAACTACCAATAACCAGAGTTGTATTCTCAGTGACATGCGGAGGGGGCGTGTCACAGAGTGGGGCTGACGTCTCACTGCTAAACTCAACGGGTGTAGCAGCGAGAGGGGAAAATCTGTTTGAAACGTGAAGTGGTTGGTGTCCCGTGTGCTTTTGTTTATTTCTACGCTTACGACCAGGAGCAGTCACCCAGCCGTCTTGGGTCGTAGGGTGCGTGTGGGGACTATGATCAGTCACGGTCGGTGACCGTGGCTGGTAATGTCCCCCTGTTCCCTGTTGCACGGGAGCAGAGGCTAGGCTAAAGTGAGCACCACTAGACATGGTTTCCTCTAGCCGCCAGAGCATCTCCTCTAGCGCTGCAAATACACTGCACTTGACACAAACATCCGTACATCCAATAAAGGCGTCGGAGCTGTAACTATGCATGAGACATACAGCACAGGAGCGAGGATGAGAGCGAGACGGGAACCCGGGGGGGAAGGAGAGAGAAGCCATCGCCCAGCAGCCCAAAATAGCCGCTAAGCTAAAGCTAAAGCTAGGCTAACTGTGAAGCCAACAGCCAACGGCAAAGTTAGTCCTTTAGCTAGACAGTCAGCCCAAGCAGCGATAAAGTCGCCACACAGTAGAGAGATAGGGTAGTAGTTAGCAGTGATAGTGTGTGTTCAAATCATAACAATACAATAATATCAACGTTAGCGTCTTGCGCAGCTAAACGATGTACGTCTCGCTAGCGTCGCAGACAGTATACTAAAGGGGAAAATGGAGAAAATGGAGAAAACTAAAGGAGAAAATGGAAAATATATTAATACATATGAACAACTAAAAGGCAACACTATTCCCTGACACACACACACACACACACACACACACACACACACACACACACACAGACAGACAGACAGACAGACAGACAGACAGACAGACAGACAGACAGAGAGAGAGAGCTACATGAGCAAGGATCATGTGATCTGAAAGTTTTAGTTCCTGTTTTATTGTCTTTTGAAAGAACAGTTGTAATTTTCCACTTCAGTGTCTCCTGTTCTAGTGTACAGATATACATGGTAAAATACAAACATCAGCCTGGACAGTGTGAAGAAGATGGACCTGGACAGTATCTTTGATAAATAACAGACCATACACAGATCAGGTTATACATCAGTTATTTATTCATTTGAAGTACTACTGAGTATTTTTACTCAATTTAGGTACTCTTAAGTATTGTTACTCAATGTATTTACTTGAAAGTATTTTTAATCACTTTATTAACTTTAAAGTATTTTTTACTCATTTTTACAACTTTTAGGTATTTTTACTGTTTTTATCAACTTTTAAGTATTTTTTTATAGAGAGAGAGAGAGAGAGAGAGAGAGAGAGAGAGAGAGAGAGAGAGAGAGAGAGAGAGAGAGAGAGAGAGAGAGGATCATGTGATCTGAAAGTTTTAGTTCCTGTTTTATCGTCTTTTGAAAGAACAGTTGTAATTTTCCACTTCAGTGTCTCCTGTTCTAGTGTACTAGTAGTGTACAGATATACATGGTGATCTGTTTTTATCAACTTTTAAGTATTTTTACTCTTTTTTTCAACTTTTAAGTATTTTTACTCTTTGTTTAAACTTTTATGTATTTTCACTCATTTTGAGTACTTTTAAGTATTTATACTCAATTTAAGTACTCTGAAGTATTTTTACTCAAGGTATTTACTTTTAAATATTTGTACTCACTTTATTTACTTTTAATTTTTACTCACATTGTAGATCGGTCGTTTTAGTGTGTGTGTGTGTGTGTGTGTGTGGTTGTGTGTGTGTGTGTGTGTGTGTGTGTGTGTGTGTGTGTGTATGGCGCTCGTTCCGTGCCACGTCAAACCTTGACACGTCACATGAACGTGTGATTTTTTTAAATGTGTGCGTGCGTGCGTGTGTGCGTGCGTTCTGCGCATACACTACACGAAAGCAAGCGTGGCGTGTTGCATCAGCGTGTGAACGTGTCGTGTAATGTGACTTGTTTTTTTTTATGCGTGCGTGCGTGCGTGCGTGTGTGCGTGCGTTCAGCGCAGAAAGCAGGCGTGATTATATGTGGCCTGCTGCACCGCATCATGTGAACGCCTGATTATGTGGCTTGCTGCATCGCGTTGTGTGATCCTGTAGCCTAAAAAATATAAAATTATTATCACATGCATGTATCCAGGTTAGTGGCATTGATACAATTTAGATATTAATATTTGTTTCTAAATACCCCGCATTAAATTAACTAAATAGCCTAATAATAATAAATAAGTATGTAAAAAACACTCAATTAAGTATTTCATGTTATCTTTAACAATTGCAGATGTATTCATTGATAGTCATGTTGTGTGAAATGCAACTTAGATGAAGTCTGCACCAAGTGAGGCTTGAACCTGTGACTTTGAGGTTGTGAGACATACACTTAAGCGGGAAGCTATTAAACCAACAGACAAACCTCTGAAAAAAGAGATCACTTTGGTCATACAGTTTCACGCAAATAGCTGAAAAATCCTGGGTTTAAGTGTTTTTCAAACTGCTCAAGATTGCGGACAATCTAAGGGCGGTGCTTACTGGTCAACGTAATAGATGTGTTCCTCATTAGTCAAGGCACATGTGTAAGCAGGTCTAATGGCTGTCGGCCAAACGAGGCATGACTTTTGCCTGTTTAAAGTTTGCATTTTCAAAAAATTGCTATAGCGCCCCCGTTTGACCAATTGGAGTAAGATTGGTTTCAGTGATATTTGGAATGGCCCTTTACATTTCTGCAAAGTTTCAAAGAATGGTAAGTCTGCATGTATGTGTTAGGGGCAGATGAATAATTGTCATAAAACTGCAATATTCATTGGCTCATTAAAGCTTCATTTTTTCACTTATGGAAAATCCGCTGCAAACGTTTGTCGGCATAGGTCCAAAGTTCATGTGTACATTGTTTCGTGCAGATTGCTCAAAAATCCCAGGAGGAGATAGGTTTTAACTGCTTTTTACTGCTTTTCATATAATTCGAAATGGTGGGAGATCTAAAGGTCAGAGGTCAAAAGTCAAACAGTGAAAGTTGTTAGGCATGAGGAGACGCATGTGTGCATCGAAGTTTCATGGCTGTAGGCCAAACAGGGCATCAGTTGTACCTGTTCAAAGTTGGCATTTTCAACTGAGTGCTATAGCGCCACCTTTTGACGAAAGATTGTGATATTTATTTTTTGATCGTTTTTCATGACCATCTATCATATGGCCGAGTTTCATAAAAAGCGTATGCACGGTTCAGCCAGAACTGGCAAAAACGGCAGAAGAAGAAATGGAATACTGCCAATAACAAAACGGGTCCATGCTGGAAGCCTGGCCCCGTAAATATTGTTTCGCCATTGTAAGCTATATCTTTATCTATATCTATATCTATATCAGCTGCAGCTCCGCCAGAGCAATATTACTGAAGTTTGTTCGGTATCGTTTGTTCCCATTATTATGGGGCCAGGCTTCCAGCATGGACCCATATTGTTATTCGCATTATTCCGTTTCTTCTTCTGCCACTTTTGGCAGTTCTGGCTGAACCGTGCAGTCGCTTTTTATGAAACTCGGCCATATGATAGATGGTCATGAAAAACGATCAAGAAATAATTCTCACAATCTTTCGTCAAAAGGTGGCGCTATAGCACTCAATTGAAAAATGCCAACTTTGAACAGGTACAACTCATGCCCTATTTGACCTACAGCCATGAAACTTCGACGCACACATGCGTCTCCTCATGCTGAACAACTTTCACCCTCTGACTTTTGACCTCTGACCTTTAGATCTCCCTCCATTTTGAATTATATGAAAAACAGTTAAAACCTATCTCCTCCTGGGATTTTTGAGTAATCTGCACGAAACTTTTTACACATGAACTTTGGACCTATACCAAAAAACGTTTGCAAAATATCTTCCATAAGTGAAAAAATGAAGCTTTAATGAGCCAATGAATATTGCAGTTTTATGACAATTATTCATCTGCCCCTAACTCATACATGCAGACTTACCATTCTTTGAAACTTTGCAGAAATGTAAAGGGCCATTCCAAATATCACTGAAACCAATCTTACTCCAATTGGTCAAACGGGGGCGCTATAGCAATTTTTTGAAAATTGAAACTTTAAACAGGCAAAAGTCATGCCTCGTTTGGCCGACAGCCATTAGACCTGCTTACACATGTGCCTTGACTAATGAGGAACACATCTATCACGTTGACCAGTAAGCACCGCCCTTAGATTGTCCGCAATCTTGAGCAGTTTGAAAAACACTTAAACCCAGGATTTTTCAGCTATTTGCGTGAAACTGTATCATCTGTGTGATCTCCTTTCACAGGTTCTTGTCTGTTGGTGGCTTCTCGCTTAAATGTGTGCCCCACAACCTGAAGGTCACCAGTTCAAGCCTCACTTGGTGCAGACTTCATCTAAGTTGCATTTCACACAACATGACTATCAATGAATACATCTGCAATTGTTAAAGATAACATGAAATACTTAATTGAGTGTTTTTTACATACAGCTGATCTACAATCTCACAACTTTTCAGATAGCAATGAGAGTATGTTTTTTCAATGTATAACATACTTCATTGTGAAAATAGCCGATGTACAATCTGACAACTTTTAATGGTTTGTGAGCTTGTAGATCGGCTACTTTTACTAGTTTTGGTTCTGAGGAGATGTACAATTTTGAACAGTTTGAAAAACACTTAAAGCCAGGATTTTTCAGCTATTTGCGTGAAACTGTATCATCTGTGTGATCTCCTTTTTCACAGTTCCCTGTCTGTTGGTCCAATGGTGTCTCCCTTAAATAAGTGCCTCACAATCTCAAGGTCGCCAGTTCAAGCCTCACTTGATGTAGACTTCATTTAAGTTGAATTGCAAACAACATGACTGTATCAATGAATACATGTGTAAATGTTAAAGATAACCTGAAATGCTCATTTGAGAGTACGTTTTTTCAATGTATGACATATTCATTCTGAAATTAGCCGATCTACAATCTCAAAACTTTTCAGATAGCAACGTGTTTCTGAGCTTGTAGATCGGCTGCTTTCACTGTTTTCGGTTGCGAGGATATATACAATTTCTCTATTTGTAAATGGTTTGTGAACGAGTGGTCTTAGTGTTGGCTTGGTTCATGACAGAATGCAAGAGTTTATGATCTTCAACAGACAACATCAGCCTGGACAAAGCTATAGCAATATAGGTAGTGTTGCAGCTACCTAAGAGTGCCTCATGACCGCAAGGTTGCCGGTTCAAGCCTCACTTGATGCAGACTCATTTAAGTTGAATTGCAAAAAACATGACTCAATCTATTCCGTTTCCATGGCTCTCTCTCTCTCTCTTCAATCTATTCCGTTTCCATGTCTTTCTCTTCAATCTATTCCGTTTCCATGTCTCTCTCTGTCGCTTCAATCTGTTCCGTTTCTATCTTCAATCGATTCCGTTTCCATGTCTCTGTCTCTTCAATCTATTCCGTCTCTCTCTCTCTCTCTCTCTCTCTCTCTCTCTCTCTCTCTCTCTCTCTCTCTCTCTCTCTCTCTCTCTCTCTGAGGGTCGGCCATAGCTGAGTGGCTAGGGAGCCAGAGGCTCTGGTTGACCTGGTTGATGAAATTTGTCCCTGAGCAAGACTCTTAACCCCTAATTGCTCACAGGCCCTCATTGGAAACAAGACCGCAAGGACTTTCATGAACTGACCTGTTAAAGGAATTATCATTTCTCTTTCTCTCTCCTGGCCCCATATTATCGCTGCTTGCAGCTATATTTTATGTTATGTTATGGCCTCATTAATTCGAAAATGCGTCTTTTATTTATTCGGACAGCAGTCGTATTTTGCGGAAATTCGCTGGCGACTGCTAGACCTTTGACCAATCAAAATGCGTTTATGTATTCATTATGTATTCATCCCATCCAACTCCTGTTGAAGATGAGCGCATTGGTGCTCAAAGTGGGGTCCGGGGACACCCCTGGGGGGCAGTGATGCGCGGGTCAGGTTTTTTTCATAACCCGCCCCGCCACGGAGCACAACAAAACAATATATAAATCAATATAGAGAGAGAGAGAGAGAGAGAGAGAGAGAGAGAGAGAGAGAGAGAGAGAGAGAGACCCCCTCGCCTACTTAAAGTAGGCTACCAAAAGTAGTAGGCTACTCGCAGAATGTCCCATTTCACAAGTTTTCTGTGTGACATAATACAAATATTTTGAAAATATTTTCGAATGGTCGAAATGTAGTATGATACAGACTTGGGCTGGATATAGACCAATTGACAGTGGTGTGCAGTAACTAGGCTACATTTAGCTGAAGGACCGCCTGCCGCTCCAAGCCGCTCCGGCTGGGGCCGCAAACCAGATTTTGGCTGAATTAACTCGCTTTGCGACTGGAGCCCCTCTCTCTCGCAGTGGTGTAAAGTAACAAGTACATTTACTCAAGTACTGTAGGCCTACTTAAGTACAATCTTGAGGTAATTTTTACTTTACTGGAGTATTTCCAATTTTCAATACTTTTACTCCTACTCCACTACATCTTAGAGGCAAATATTGTACTTTTTAGCCTACTCCACTATAATCATTTGAAAACTTTAGTTAGTAGCCTACTTTCTATATCTTGGTTATTATCACAAAACACACTTCAGCCCTAGCCATGGTTCACATGACGCTTGTATACAAGCGTCATGGTGCCATGTCCCCCTGGTTTATAGCGGTGTTCGATTTTTGTTACATTGCCAACTCTCACATGTACATAAACGTTCAGATTTGATTTTTTTTAACCCCTCCGAGCCATGGATGTTACAAGGCGATCCGGACCACGATAAGTAGCCGTATCTCCCGTATTGTTCAATAAAAAGCATTTTAATCCGAGCCATTTTCTCCAAATTTTCTCCGATACTTTCAACCATGCGACACTAATGGTTGGGAGGTGTATTGCACTCTGATACATTACAAAAAAAAAAAAAAAAGGCTGGCGATGGGATTAAAATGCTTTTTATTTAACAATACGGGAGATACGGGTACTTATTGCGGTCCGGATCGCCCTGTAACATCCGTGGCTCAGGGGTAAGCACTTTATATTTCAAATCTGAACGTTTGTGTACATGTGAGAGTTGGCAATGTAAAAACTGGGGGGACATGGCACCATGACTGTCATGGTATGACAGTCATGTTTCAGGGCTATCTTCAGCCCTATATACATTTCGGCCATTTGAAAATAGCCGATCTACAAGCTCACAATGCATGGCGATTCGACGCATTGTGGAGTGATTGATGCAACTTCTTGGATTTCTGCGATTAATTGTATAGCCTAAACAAAGCGAGACACGAGACTATACATACATCCCCTGCCAGCCTGCCCCCTGATCAAGAACTGTGGCTTTAGTTTTAGATTGTTGGAAAAGCCACTATATTAGTTAAACTCAAATGACTAAAGAACACTCTGTGATCAATCACCACGGGACGATCATTTCATTGTGGATTATCCTATACTTCAATATGGCTTGGAATTTGCAACAGCAATGGTATTGAACTGAACATGAACTTGGACCTGGACTGCTTTCGAGATTGATTGATTGAGAGGGCCGTGACACACACTCTCTCTCTCTCTCTCTCGCTCTCTCTCTCGCTCTCTCTCTCTCTCTCTCTCCCCCCTCTCTCTCCCCCCTCTCTCTCCCTCTCTCTCTCTCTATCTTTCTCTCTCTCCCCCCCTCTCTCTCTCTCTTCCCCCTCTCTCTCTCTCTATCTTTCTCTCTCTCCCCCCCTCTCTCTGTCTCTTCCCCTCTCTCTCTCTCGTCTTTTTTTTGTTGCGGGCAGGAGCCGCGTTCATGTCCAGTGACCCTCCGCTTGTAGATCTGCTGATTTTTAGATTTTATTTGAAAACTTGTGAAATGGGCAGCCTACTTCTTGCCTACTTTTGGTACTTTAAGTACATTTTCATAATTCCCCTAGACTGTGTTTTTATGAACCAAATTAAGTTGCAGTCGCAGACATGTTTGAATTGGATCGGACTTGGTAGGCTAATCACCGGTCAGTTATGCCATATTTTGCACCCAAGTTTATATGAGGGGGGATAATGTGGAGATTGTGGACACCGCTGGTCGCAAGTTTTCCCACATTTGGATTATCAATAGATCATCCATGATCCATCCATTGAAGTAATAAATACTGCGGGCCAAGTTGTTCAATCACAATCTCCAATCGGAACCTCTCCCTCCGCTACAGTATATTGCAGAGGGAGATGTTCCACATTGGGCTACACAAACCAAACGTGGCCTGCACTTGCACTCAGGGGTTGTGGAGATGAAAGCTCCCTTGTCCTGTAGCTTTTCATTATAGGCTATAATTATTTATAATTGTGTCAACCTGAGGTGCTGGGGAGGCCGCCGTGCGCAATGACAGTTATATGCCCACAGCACTTCATGGTTTGCCCATGTGGTCCTTGTCTCTTTGACTGACCAATAAACCCCAAATGATGGACTTCTGATCAAAGTTTCACACAAGTTTTAAAGATGAATACAGTTATTAGCTTCTATATGGGGACAAAAAGCATCATAGAATAAATGCAAGCCTTTAATTGAGCCTGGATCTGCGCACAAACTCATTCATGAGGTAGGCCTATGATGAGAGATGATCTTTATTATTCGTATTAAAGTGGACTTTATATAGAACGTGTCACACGCACGCACGGTGCTGTGAAACAACAATATTCACGTGTGATTTTGTGCAGCCCTCATTGCCTGCCTCCTGTAGTCGCGTGACCCAAAAAATAATGCGTGCGTTGATGCGTGCGTTCGCTAAAAACGCATAAACTAAGTGTTAACGTGTAACCCGCGTAGGGCACGGGGGAAGGGTACGCGGGGAGGCATGCGTTAATCCGACAGACCTTTTCTCCGACTATGTGGCATCCGCGTGCAGTTAGGGTTAGGGTGCGGGTTTGGTTCGGGTTTACTGTTTAATGTCGGAGCACTGCGCTGTCGGACTAACGTATTGCACCCGGGTACGCGTGCACGCATGCACGTCCCATCGCGTCGCATACCCATTGTGAGTCAATGGGAAAATAATAACAAGTTCACACGGTACAGTGCAGAGCAATAAAAAAATCACGCGTTCATGTGGCGCGTCAAGGTTTGACGTGGCACGGAACGAGCGCCATAGTATGTATGTATGTGTGTGTGTGTGTGTGTGTGTGTGTGTGTGTGTGTGTGTGTGTGTGTGTGTGTGTGTGTGTGCGTGCACACGTGCGGGCCAGTCTGTGTGTGTGTGTGTGTGTGTGTGTGTGTGTGTGTGTGTGTGTGTGTGTGTGTGTGTGTGTGTGTGCATGTCTTGAAGTGGCGCATGTGTTGCATCTTTGCCGTCCGCAAACATACGGACGGACGGACGGACGGACACACAGACACGGTCAAATGTAGAGCGGCTGGCACCGCTAAAAAAACTTGGACATGCATGGGTGTATGACCCTGTTGATTCACCATTCCATCTAATGATGAGCTAAGGAGTTAAATAGAGATCATGATTTCCAAAGTGGAATACATAACACTCACAGAAACACAAAACTCAGTGTTGAAAAATAAAAGGCTTAAATTGTCCGTGTTGCTCCAGCGTTCATCTCTTCAGCATCTATTGTCCCTACCCTTGTGACGCAAAGGACTGGCTGTTTAAGGCTGAGGCGCAACAGTAGAATCCCTTTGTTCTTGTGTATTGTTATTATTATTATTCACTATCAGCTGTGTGACTACATTTAATTTATAGATGAGTGATAGACTGTAGGATTGTAAAAAGCAGCTTTTATTTTATATCAGTGTTTGCCCTGACAGGGTGGAGTCTGTGTCACTGCTCTCATAAATATGTATTAGCTCATTTGTGGTGCCATGTGACTGTACCTGTACATATATTAGTTTATGTATGAGGTCGGTGCCTAGAGCCAATCAAATAGGGCTCATTCAATGTGATAGAATGCAAGGTCAGCCTCTACACACTACACAAAAATCACACCCTGTGTGAAGGAAGCGGTGCCTTTGGGGCGGGGCTTAACTCATTGCAGTTCGTCCCTATTGGTGGTCTGAGTCCACTTACCAAATTTGTACTTGGTAGCATGCTGCAAACTGGAATAATGGCTGTTTAAAGCCCAGCCAATGGGCAGACAGAGGGGGCGGGGCTTAAGTAATTGCAGTTTGTCCCTATTGGTGGTTTTAGTCCATGTACAAAATTTGTACTCCGTAGCATGCTGCGAACTTGAGTTATGGCTGTTTCAAGGCCAGCCAATAGGAAGACAGAGGGGGCGGGGCTTCAGCAATTCATGCTCGTCCCTATTGGTGGTCTAAGTCCACATACCAAATTTGGACTTGGTGGCATGCTGCAAACTGGAGTTATAGCTGTTTAAAATCCCGTGCTCATACGGGCGGACGGACATAACATACGCTGGGGGTCCCTGGACCCCTTGTTGATAACCAGTGGCACGTGTGGCCAATGAGAGGAGAGATGGCATAGGCAATCTCCAAGTCCGTGTGTGTGTGTGTGTGTGTGTGTGTGTGTGTGTGCGTGTGTTTGTATGTGTTGCTTCTTTGCCGTGCTCATCCCGGGCTCATACGGACGGACACACAGACACACAGACAGACACACAGACACACA
This sequence comes from Gymnoscopelus microlampas, assembly GCF_963454915.1. Classification (NCBI taxonomy): domain Eukaryota; kingdom Metazoa; phylum Chordata; class Actinopteri; order Myctophiformes; family Myctophidae; genus Gymnoscopelus; species Gymnoscopelus microlampas. The sequence continues at coordinate 3,414,243 of NC_139946.1, forward strand.
GACAGACACACAGACACACAGACACGGATGTAGAGCGGTTGGCACCGCTAAAAATGGTGCTAAATAATCACAATAATTTGAGATAATCACAATTATTTTGTCATAATTGCTTCCATGTAAATAAATCTGTTCATACCTTTTCAAATATTTTATAAAAAATAGTGAAAATAGCCGCATTGCAATCCTAAGATTGTAGATCGGCTACTTCCACTATTGATAAAAAATGAAAGTATGAACATGTCAGTCATTTTGTTGTCTATTTAAGTTATTTGTCACTAGACCATACCCGGTCGACGCATCCGTGGGGGGATATGCGCACATGATCTGGCAACCCGGGAGGCGACATTGTTTGACACATAAACGCTAATAAGAAGCTGAGATTTGATGAAATTGAAAAACGGGCTTCACAGTTAAGTTCAGATGGTAATGGTCAATGGCTGTGTGCAAAATCAGAGCAATTGGTCCAGCCACTGAGGAGAACCGGGTAGTGACACCACTACAGACAGACACCACTACAGACAGACAGACAGACAGAGGTTACTAGAATTATAGTAGGATAGTAGGATATCTGCTCTGTGGAATTTGTGTTTACGAAGCCTAAAAGTTAGTTCACAAATGTGTGTGACAATGTAACGTCAAGTAACATTTCATGAAGGTGACAGTCCATCACAGCTCTTGTCTGGATTGTGGAGCCACACAGTGAGATGGGTTTCAGTGCCAGCAGGACTGATGCACTGAACTTGAACTTTGTCCTGAAGTGAGCTGAGGAGAGCTCTGCTAGACTCTGCAGTGTGCTACTGTGCAGCAAACACCTCCTATACAAAGCCCACGTGAGTTTATCTTAAGGTTAAACACCACAACAACAGGCTAACACTTTAATCTGTCAAAAACTGTCTTTGATCATGTATTAAGTAGGGGTGATGTTTTCACTGACTCCTGTTGTCACTGACTTTCACTTTCACAGTATTTATAATCATTATGAAAAATCGCTCAACAGCTAGATATATAAAAAATACCATCATAGGTTTCAGCACATGTTTTTCCATGTCAGTTTTGATTATCTGAGCCTTTATTGACCACTAGTATAGTCATGTTTAAGGGTGTGTGAGTGGCTTGATGTTTTTGCCGGAACTATACCCCAACCTTCACCTCCTCATATTGTTTTCCTCATTCATACATCCCCCGAACACATTCAATGTCTTTATGGCTGTACAGTATGGTGTAGAAATTACAATTACATGATATTATGCATAGAAAATTATATATTTAAATCAAATGGTGTGTGTAACACAGAATAACATGTTAGTGTTGACACAAAATGAATGTGTTAAATGTGTTAAAAAAGCTTCAATATGAATATCAATTGCGTTTCATTGCGTTTCTTTGAAGTTTTGAAATTAAAAGCACATAAAGCACTTGTTATAATATATAGAACAATGAAATAAAAGTCTGTATTGATATGCCGTGGCAGACCTGTCACTCTTGGTTCTGATATATCACGAAGGCAATTCGCTCCACATCAAAGTCTGCATGCAAACAAGCGTTCGGTTGAGCGCCTGGAGAATTCTGTTTATTACATTCTATCTATCTATAACATTCAGTATATCAACGCTGTGGCAATCAAGGCCTTCTTACTGGAGCAGCTACTGTGCTCCACACTCTATAAAGTAAAGGTTGACGGCCCAAGGTTCCACAATGGACCATCAGTATGTACCACAGATGTGTTAATCTTAACTTCAATATCAATATTAAATTCAACAAATTAATTTTGTTTTAAATTTAATTAAACATTACTGTAACTCACAACTAAATTAATTATCCTAATCATGTGTCAGCCCGGGCCAACCACAAACATGTTTAGAATGTTGGTGGAATTGAATTTCTCTGCCTGTGCTCCTCATGTTAAGAGTGTGTGGTTTGTTTGGTTGAGGAGGGAGTGTATTACTTTGTGTTTGTGGGTTCATTCCAGTTATTGAAAGAGTAGAGGTTCTTTACTGGTTGAATCTTGGTAGTGGTTACAGGAGAGGCACAACAACAACGTTCACTCGCGGGCTTTCAGACATGAATCAATGAGATTCTTGCGCATGCTCTGTGTGTGCTAGCTAGGCATTACTAGTCAACAGATGTACTGATCAACACAGGCAAAAGTAATCGAGTAGGCAAATAGGATTTGCTCATATCATTACATCTCCTTTTCTTAAAATAAAAGTTTTACTTTTATCAAATGAAATGAATAATTGCACTCTGCATTTTAACAGTATTCACAACTCAGTATAACAGTATTCACAACTCACACTCTTAGCTGCTTACAACAAACTTAAAGTCACAGTATTCACAATTCACTGTTTTCTTTTTTTTTTTTTTTTTTTTTTCATCATTCTGCAATAAAGAAATAAATGTTAAATGGTCACAACCAGTCTCTTTGTTGGTTTCACAGTCCTTGTGGACTTTCTGACTGATTGCTGAGGTTGTTCAACAGTCTCTGTTCCTTGACTTGCTGTGGCTGGTCCTTTGAGAAGGTCTCGGCGGTTTCTGCGTAGTACAGCGCCCTCCTCTGTCTGAATGGTGTATGATCTTGGTTGGACCTGGCTCAGAACAGTTCCTTTCTGTGACCATGTGTTTGTTTTGTCTTTGAACCTTATTTGGTCACCAGTGTGTAGTTCAGGTAGGTTCCGTGTTCCTCTGTCATAATAGAACTTCTGCTTTTCTTTCTGTTGTTCTTTGATTATCCTCACTTTCTCCCCTTCTTTTGTTTTGAGCAGGTTCTCTGGGATGGGTAAGTTTGATCTCAGCAGGCGTCCCATGAGGAGTTGGGCTGGAGACATACCACACTCGAGTGGCGTCGTGCGGTATACCAGCAGGCTTTGATAGAAATCAGTTCCACTGTCTGCTGCCTTGTACATCAGTTTTTTCACTGTTTTGACAGAATTTTCCACTAATCCATTGGACTGTGGAAAGTGTGGGCTTGAGGTTGTGTGCTTAAAGTCCCACTCTGTGGCAAAGGTTCTGAACTTCTCATTTGCAAATTGTGGACCGTTGTCCGAAAAAACCTGACTAGCCACACCGTGTCTGGAGAATATGGCTTTCATGCATGTTATCACTGCTTCTGCAGTGGTGGTGTTCAGTCTACAGACCTCTGGATACAGGGAGTAATAGTCTGTGACAACAAGATAATCTTTACCTTGACATGCAAACAGGTCAGCACCCACCTTCTGGTAAGGTCTGTCTGGCGCTTGGTGTGGGTGTAGTGGTTCTGCAGGGTGACTTGCTTGATATTTGAGGCATATTGTGCAGTTTGACACTTCAGTTGTGACATCTTGATTTATTCTAGGCCAGAACATCACTTCACGTGCTCTCTTTTTGCACTTTTCGATTCCCAGATGTCCTTCATGAATCCTTTTGAGCATCTCCTTTCTCAGGCTCTTTGGAATGACAATTTTACTGCCTTTGTAAATAATGTCATCGACCTCAGATAGCTCAGCCCTGTAGTTCCAGTACTCTGCTGTTTCTGGTGAGCAGTTTTGTTTCACGTTGGGCCATCCATCTCTGATGATTTGACTCAATTGTTTCAGTGTTTCATCCTTTTTAGTCTCAGTCCGTATGAGCTCCATTTTCGCATCTGCTACTGGCAGTGCACTTGTGATCATGTGTACGTAGGTATCCACATCTTCATCGAGTTTAGTGTTTGCACGCTCCTTAGGGTCAACAGCTCTGGATAGTGTGTCAGCTGTATACATCAGCTTACCTGGGGTGTATGCAACGTTTAGTGAGTAGCGTTGCAGCCTGATCATCATTCGTTGTATGCGGAGTGGACAGTCATTTAGTGGCTTTTGGAACAACGTAATCAAGGGCTTGTGATCAGTCTCCACACTGATTACTTGTCCTGACACAAACTGATGGAATCTCTCGCAGGCATACGTGATGCTGAGCAGCTCTTTCTCTATCTGTGCATATCGCGTTTCCGGGTCTGTCATAGAACGTGATGCATATGCTACAGGTTGCCAGTCCTCATATTTTTGTAGTAGAACTGCACCGAGCCCACTCTGTGATGCATCAGATGATATTTTGATAGGTTTGTCTGGGTCATAGAACCTCAGGACCGGTTCCTCTGTGAGCAGCTTCTTCAGTTCAGTCCATGACTTTTCATGCTCATGATTCCACTGCCATTCTATGTTCTTTTCAGTTAGTTGTCTCAGTGGGGCCATTTTTTCTGACAGGTTGGGTATGAATTTTCCCATGTATGTGATCATCCCATTAAATCTTTGCACATCTTTTTTGCATTGTGGCCTTGGCATGTTTTCGATAGCAGACACCTTACGTGGGTCTGGTCTGACACCTTCACTGCTGTCTCCCACGAATGTCAACTCTGTCACACCCAGCTGACATTTCTCTTTATTCAGCCTCAGGTTTGCTTTCTTTGTTGCTGCTAGCACAGCTTTCAGTCTCTCATCATGCTCAGCTCTGGTGGCACCCCATATAATGATGTCATCCATTGAGGTATCAACTCCTTCTACATGCTCATAGATCATGTTGATTGTTTTGTGATACACTTCAGGAGCTGAAGCAATACCAAATGGTAGTCTTAGAAATCTATATCTGCCAAATGGGCTGTTGAACGTGCACAGTTTTGAACTTGGCTCGTCCAGCTTCATCTGCCAAAATCCTGAACACGCATCTAGCTTGCTAAAATATTTTGCATTTGCAAACTGTGCCATGATGTCTTCACGAGTAGGAAGCTTGAAGTGCTCTCTCTTAATAGCTCTGTTCAGATCTCTTGGATCCAGGCATATTCTGAGTTTTCCATTCTTTTTGTCCACTACAACGAGGGAACTCACCCACTCAGTCGGCTCATCTATCTTCTGAATCACTTTCAGGCTCTCCATCTTGTCCAATTCTGCTTTCAGTTGCTTTTGCAGAGCAAATGGGACTTTTCTGCATGGATGTATGACTGGTGGCACACTTTTGTCTACTCTGACAGTGTGTTCTCCTGGCAGGCAGCCTAGACCCTGAAACAGGTCTTTGTACTCCTCCATGAGTTCATCATATATAGTCTCTTTTTTTCTGTCCACGACAAAGACTCTCTTCACCAGGTGTAGTCTCTCACAGGCTGATAATCCTAGTATGGCCTGTACATCCCTGGGTACAATGATAAACGATAGCTTATGCACTTTGTCTTTGTGTGTCACATTGACAATGCATTTTCCTTTCTTTGGTATATCTGCACCTGCATAGGCTGTCACTTTCATGTTTGCTCTATGTATTTTTGGTCTGGGTCTTATTTTCATGAAATCAGTCTCTGACATGACATTCACATTTGCTCCGGTATCCAATTTGAATGGAAGATGTATGTCATTCACTTTCAGTGTAGTGATCCAATCATTTTCTCCTTTTTCATCATCATTTACAGCGTCCACGTAGAATTCCTCCACTTCATCCTCGTCATCGACTGCATCTACCTTGCCTTTCTGTGCTTGGTTCTTGCAGCAACGGGCATAATGGTTGTCTTTATTGCAATCATTGCATTTTTTCCCATATGCAGGACACTGCTTAGGTGGATGTTGTGTACCACATCTAGTACAAGATTTCTGATTGGCCATTTTATTTTTGTATGGTTGTCCTGCCCCTTTTTTCACATCAAAGGTCTTATTTTTGTTGAATCTGTGTGTGTCTTTTTTCACTGCATCTACATTGCAACTAGTGTCACTTAACAGCTCTTTAGCCTGAGATCTCACTGTCTCTGCAGCTCTACACAGTGCTAAGGCTTTCTCCAGGTCCAGATCTGACTCTCTGAGCAGTCTCTCTCTCAGACCATTATCTGTGATGCCACACACAATCCTGTCTTTTATCAGTGATTCTGTCAATCCACCGAACTCACATGTCTTGCCTCTGTTTCTCAGCTCATTCACATACTGATCAATGTTTTCTCCCGTTTTCTGCACACATGTGAAGAATCTGTGCCTTTCAAACGTCACGTTGCGTTTTGGAATGCAATAAGCCTCAAACCTTTCCATTATTTTGGGTAGCTTCATTTTATCCGCCTCAGTAGCAAAGGTGAAGTTATTGTACACTTCTAGTGCTTCATCTCCCACGACATGCAAGAAAACTGATGCTTTCATTTTAGCACTCTTTTCATCAGCTCCAATTGCAGCTAGATACAGTTCAAAACGCTGTTTGAATCTCTTCCAGTTTCAGCCACGTTACCTGTTAGCTGAAGAGCTGCTGGTGGACGTAAAGCTTCCATTCTTGCTCCGTTTACAGTTCTCAAAGGTTAGTAACGTCGTCGTCTTTTTCAGCCGGTTTATTGCATCAGCTTACATTCCTCGAATTCCTCGGATTCCTTTTTCTCCGTGGATTCCGTGTATCGTTCCAATTTTCAAACTCTTCTCTTCCAAGCCAGTTCTGACACCATGTATTACTTTGTGTTTGTGGGTTCATTCAATGAAGACAAGTTATTGAAAGAGTAGAGGTTCTTTACTGGTTGAATCTTGGTAGTGGTTACAGGAGAGGCACAACAACAACGTTCACTCGCGGGCTTTCAGACATGAATCAATGAGATTCTTGCGCATGCTCTGTGTGTGCTAGCTAGGCATTACTAGTCAACAGATGTACTGATCAACACAGGCAAAAGTAATCGAGTAGGCAAATAGGATTTGCTCATATCATTACAGGGAGGAGGTCTGTTTACTGCTCAGTGATCCAATCCTGTGTAGAGCCCACCTACTGTATCCGGTAATTTTGTACACACACAAATAGGCACGCACAAAGGCCTTTTCTGTATCTGGTCTAAACCAGATCTGCGACTTGTAAAGTGAACTGATCCCAGGCAGTCTAGCATTGTTGCGCACACATGTGCACCACAGACATGGACGTTGTGGCTCACGGGTAAACAGAACAGAACACCATAATAAACAGCATGGAATACATTGACAGGAACACACTGGAACAATTTAGAAGCACTTCATAAGAAAACAAACATTTATGTTGATTTAACGCTAGTACTTGTGTTTTCTTTTTGGACATGCGTTTGTGGCAGGTTATATGGACTATTGACAGCAGTTACTTGCTTTCCCCTCTTCTTCCCAACACGGCGTAGCGGCACTGAATCTTTTAACCGAATGCCGTCCCTGGTCATGTTAAATGTAGCAACAATATCATATTCACCGACTATTTACATTAATTTGCATTCGATTGCATAGTTTTTGTCCCAAGTAGCCTACATGTGGTCTAAAATGCATAGAGCTACTGTCCTGGAGGTGGTTTTGATTTCAAATAAAACAGTTTATGTGACATTTCAATAGACTTGTGCTCCTGAAACTGCTCATTACGACTACGATTAAGATTTTGCATTTATTCTCCAGCTTCTGAGTAACAGCTGGTGATATGACACAATAATATCCTCATACTGCATCTACAGTTGACATAGAAACATTTGCACAGAGACCTGCAGAGAGGCAAGTGTTTTTTTTAGCGGTGCCAGCCGCTCTACATTTGACCGTGTGTGTGTGTCCGTCCGTCCGTCCGTATGTTTGAGCACGGCAAAGAAGTAACACACACGCGCACACACACACACACACACACACACACACACACACACACACACACACACACACACACACACACACACACACACACACACACACACACACACATACACAGCCCTCACATCTAGAGTTCTAGCAGCTACACAGCCCTCACATCTATAAGTGCTGGCTGCTACACAGCCCTCATAGCCGATCTACCAGCTCATTTTCCCTATTTTAAAAGGTTTTTCAAATAGTAAAAGATGACCAAAAAGTTTAGGCACAAGGGGTAAGGTGTGCAAGATAGGGCCCTTAGAGTTCTGGCTGCTACACGGCACTATGGTCATTCCAAATAGCGCTGAAACCAATCTTACTCCAATTGGGCAAAGGCTGTAGCAATCATTCAAAAACATGAAATTCTATTTGTGAGTATTTCTTTTCAATGTATGTCATACGTCCTTGTGAAAATAGCCGATCTACAAGCTCACAACCTTTCGTATCGCAAAGCGTTATGAGCTTGTAGATCAGCTATTTTCACAAGTTTGAGTCCCGGGGAGACATCAAATTTCTCTTATGGGTCTCGAGCTACATGGTTGTGAACCACTGATCTAGAGTAGTGTTAGTGAAACAGGGGCTTGGTTCATGACAGAAGGAAAGACTTATGCTCATCAACAGACGGCAACAGTGTGGCCATATAGCTCAAAGAGTACAGTGGCAGCCTGGAACGTCAATGGTTCGATTCCTGTCCTGTTAATTGCATGGTCTTCTTTCACTCAAGTTCAATCTATTGTGTTTCTATGGCTTATTGTGCATTATTGCATATTGCAATATTTGCAAAATATATTATTTTGAAATCCTGCCATTTAGGCCTGTCGAACACCTCTGACATGTGCGTTAAGGACATGTAAGCTGTGAGATGGAAATATGCATTATTTGTCACAGTACATTGTTTGTTTAGTATACTTTTGTGACTGTCTGCTTGTGGTTAATTGTTTTATTGGCTTATATACTTTGCAGACGGAGACTGGAGTTACTGGTTTTATTCAGGGTTAGTGCTAAATGTAGGTTTATTTAGGATGATGTACTTGCAGTGCTCACAGTGTTCGATGTGCGCAGGGGGAAACGTTTTTCCTACAGCACCGCAGACAGCGACTCTGGCAATACCGTCACATAAAACACACTACTATGGCGTTGTTTTCCTAACAACAGATTGCATTGGCTGCCAGGCTTAGCTGATACAGCAATTCTAATAACATAAATCTTTTTAGAATTAAGTGCAGAATTGTCGTGTGCTCAGGTTGCAATGTATTATAAAATAGCCTAAACACAATAGGATTTGCGCACACACAGTGGCCAGCAGGCTATATGGCACAGAGACCCATCAGAACAAATAGGCTATACACTATGGCAAGCCACCAATTATCAAAAGTTCAAAACATATTACAGTTTGGCAGTTGAAAGGCACAGTGGCCTGTCAGAACACAATAGTTACAGTAAACTAAAGCATTAGTAGTTGGCACAGCGGCCAGAACACAATACAGTAGACTATAGCATGGCAGCCCATCAGGACATAAACAGTCTGGCACAGCGCAAAACATGTTGTGTTTAATATACACAACAAGTCGAGAGCAATTTCTTCTTTACAAAACCCAAGCCAGCCAGGGTAATACACATTCCAGTACAATAGAGCTTTTAACCAAATAAATGAGCTATTATCTTTTTACCTTACGATATTCCAAATGTGATCTTGAGCTCTGGGGTGATGGTAATTCCCTCTTGTCAACAACTCGATAGACTCCGGCTATTTACACATTCAGGTGGCGATGTATCAATGCTAGTTGCTTCTGTGCTGTTCTTAATTGATTTGGGCCCACCAAAGAAATCAGACATTTGTTTGTTTCTGTGCCATGTTGTAAACAACCTGTTCACTATGAGGCTTGTGCGCCCCACGCGTAAAATATTTATATGAATAACGAGGTTTTTACTTATTTTCTTTTTTCCATCATTCCTTCGTTCTCAACATCCTTAACCTCCTGGCCGAGGGGGGGCACCACTAGTTCCTAGCCTTTATCACCATTGTTTCTATTTTCTCTCCCTGACAAAGTGGTTTTATTTTTATTTCCATTTCAGACTTGACATGACAGAAAAGACAAGTTGCTGATCTGGTGAAGCAGGGTTGTTGATGGTTGGTGGCTTGATTGAGCAACACAATGGTAAGTTTGAGCGATTTTTCCTACCATACCATACAAGACATAAACAAGGGATAATTGATAGTGAGCCAGCCATTGTTGAGAAATAGCCCGGACAGGGTGATAGACCCTGATGCAAAGCAGAGGGGTCTTTATCACCCAAGAAAACGATGTTATTGATTTGAAAGGATTTAATTACGTACAGTATGAAAGTAGTTATTAGTAGTTATTATTAGATTATGCCAGGCGTATACAGTGTCACACTGTCGGCTCGCAAAACTGGTAGTTAGTGTCAATCAAATATGAATCAATGTTCTGGTACTACATTGTCTATTTCTCTCCTCAAACATTTTCATAATCATTCTTCAGTGTACTGTTTAGCAGTAAATTGCATTGTGTTTATTTACTTGGCGCCACCATGTTGGATATGGCAAAAACAAATCACCATGGGCTGATATGAACCAGTAGCTCAGGCTCTGTCCATAGCAGTGGTTTGTTATTGATAGCAGCGGTCATTATTTAAAAATAACAGACCACTGAATTCAGTAATTGACCAAGCATTTAAGCATTTAACCAGTGTAATAACATTGCTTAATAGCGTTCAGTGATGATATGATTTAATAAAATGACTCTTATGTACAACACTTTGTGTACAACAGGATGCTGGTGTCGACTTGACTTCAGAAAAAATGGATGAAGCAAAAGGTGAGTTTTTTTTGTCAGTAATATAGTTCAATGCTTGACTAACCATTGAGTAAGGTGTTTACTTGTGCTACCTTTGAGTGTATATCCTTAATGTCTTATGTATGTGGGGATGTAGAGATGCAGAGCTTTATTTTTCATTGATATAATGATGTAATTTTCTCTGATAAATGTAATGCCAATTAACCTCTCTATTTTTCTGTTGCAAACAGCACGTGTTGTGAAACAGCACAGGGCAGATTTTATTCAAAAGGTTGTCACAGTGATGCCTATAGTAGACAGTTTAGGAATCATGGTCCATCCTGAGCTGTATACTGGGATTCGAGCAGAGAAGACGAGGCAGGACCAAATGAGGAATCTGTATACAACTGTGCTAGATCCAGGGGGAACACGCGTCAAAGCAGCATTTTACGATGCCCTTAAACAACACCAACCCCACATGTTGGATAGTTGTGGTAAGATCAAATGTCAATTGATTTTTTTTCCCACTTAGCTTTTTTAAATTATTTTCCTACAGCAGTTGTCACTTTAGTTTAAAAGAACAAGGGCCAACACACGCAACAACATTATCATAGGGTGGATGTGTTTCTTTGCATTACTATACAGTAGACCTATAATCCATCATGTCAATATTTCTAAACAACATAGCCTACTGTACATTATAATGTAAATGTACATACAAAGTATTGTCATGAGAGAAAACTAATCCAGAATAGCTCGTTCTGGAGTCATGTTTCAATATGGTCTGGTCAACTGTTCCAGGGGCCAACATGCATTTGTTACCAAATAAATGTGGTATTTCTACTGGAAAGATATGAATGTCATTCTATACAAGAATCACATGGAATGAATGTCATGTCAACTCACAGACACAACTTCATAATCCTCCTCTCCTTATGCAGGGCCTGTACTTGCATCAGAAGACTCAGCTAGCAATCAAGCCTCTGGTGAGTTATGAAAGAATCTGGGCAGAGATATTTTACTGATGAGAATGATCTTATACATTGATTGATTTGTTTAACTGCAAATACTTTAGATCAGTGGTTCTCAACCTTTTCAGGCTGCAACCCCCCAAATTAATTATATTTGAACTGGGGACCCGCCCCAAAATAATTAGATATGAACTGGGGACCCCCCAAAATAATCTTATTTGAACTGAGGATGACCCCAAAATAATTATATTTGAACTGGAGACCCCTAAAATAATCATATTTGAACGACCCCCACCCCAACAAGCACTTGAAATTGTAGTAGTCGAGGCATTACATTTAGTTTGACTCGGTTCCAGAGATAAATATTGTGGAAATAGCCGATTTATAAGCTCACAACGCCTCGCCACGCTAATCAACTATTTTCAAACAAATATCTTTCTTATATTGTTTGACAATTTGGCCAATATTTGAACAGTTTTTATAGTATAGTTTGTTGATTACTTTTGATGCAGTAATGTTTTTTTTTTCATTTCATATTGTTTTTTTTAGGTATTAAAAAGGTCTTAACAGTCCTTAAATTGTTACTTTACTGTCATGTAGGGACCCTCCCAAAATCATGTGGGGACCTCCCTGGTGGTCCTGAACCACAGGTTGAGAACCACTGCTCTAGAAAGCAGTATAAGCATGTTTATTCAAATCTTTGACAGGATGGGAGGGAGTAAGAAAATCTATTTATATCTTTAGCATGATGGAGATTTGTAATAGTCTTTATTCACAGCTTTAACAAGATGGAAAGGAATAGATTTAAATGTAATAGATGGAAACAATTTATCTTGCATCGAAGCATCAATTTTAAATTGAACGATCCAACTACACTGCTAAGGGAGGGTGCATTTCTCCTTGCCGACATGTCGCCTTTCCGACGTTGACGAACCCTATACCTAACCCTAACCCTAACCCTAACCGCACGCGGAAGCCACTAGTCGGAGTGGTGAGATGTCGGAATGGAGAGTGAACACCGCTAAGGGAACAGCAACTGTTACTTCTAGTGTGACTTGCATCAATCTAAAAGTGCTTAGCAATGCAAATCATTGATTGTATCAACACATACTAAGAGTTGTTCCTATTATGTTTAAATGTTCACGTAGGGTGTTGCCCTAAAAGAACATATTTACAAATTAAGAACACATCACGAAGCAACATATTATCTTGTAGATCTACTCAGCGTTGCCTAGAAATTACAATAAATCAGTGACCTCTTGATGAGATCATAAACAGTACAGACCTTAAAGGAGCATTTCACCCCTGGAAGAAACTGCAATCACTCAATGGTAATAGTATTTGTAGTAGATAACAGTAGCACAATTTAAAATGTGCACCCTATGGCCAGAAAAATAATGAAATCTGTGTGTTTGACTAGCTTTTGACTGGACTGCTTATTACTACAATGACCATAATGCTTTTGGTGCACTGCCCCTCCTTGTGGCAGGGGAGGTGCGGTGTGGGTGGGATCTCCAACAACAACGTTGAAACAGCATGGCAGTGTTGCCATGTCTGCTTATTATAAGCGGCTTCTTTCTAAAATGTAGTTGATATTTGGGCTTGTATCCAAATGTTTTGATTGTTGTTTAAACCAGTGGTTCTCAAAGATGTTCATGTATTTTTCCACGGACCCCGATCTGAAATTATATTTTGTGCCAGGAAGCCCCAACCAAATATGTGTTGTTAAACGATTAAAAAATACTCCACATTTTGCACTTTTTCCCCCTCAAGATTATTTGGAAAATAGCAGATCTACAAGCTCACAATGGGTAACATCGCAACGTGTTGTGAGCTTGTAGATCGGCATTTTTCAAATATATAATATCCCATGTTAAAGTGCTCTTGGCTTAGTTATCTTCTTTTGGGCTTGTTTTCATAGACCTGGTTTCTTATTTCTTTCACAATATCTGGCAACACTGGAAGTCAGTTTGTTTACCATCTCCACGTTGTATTTGGATTCTTTCACGCTTGCGCTTATGAAACACTACACAGGATTATTATTTCATGTCAACATTCAAGTACAACTATCAGAAGATGTAACTCAGGTAAAGTAATGCGTCACTCTTCAAATTTAACAAAAGGTCCTCGAACAAATGCGCAGTTTGGGCTGTTTTCTGTGTTCTGTTGTGTCTAAAATCTCTGGCAGGAGGGGGGTGGGGGGCTGTCCGCTGGCTGCATGACGCGTCGAGACAACATGTAGTGCGGAAAGGAATGATGTAATATCTCGTGACGTAAATAACGTCACGAGATGTTCGAAGATTACTATATATCTCAAAACACAGATCATTCACAAAAATAATAATAATTGAGTCCTAAACTTCATTACCATTGGGTCAGTTTCTTCCAGGGGTGAAATGTCCCTTTAACCAACCAAGGGTTTGAACACATTTTACCAAATGAAAAAAATGTGTCACTTAATGCTTTCACATACCTTGTAGTGAATTGTATCTAAAGTTGTAACTTTTTTTAGCGATTACAATGTTAGTTAGCCCAATCTTTATGGTAGACATAACATAACATAACATATACAATTGGGGTGGTTGTCACTGTTGGGCAGAAAGCAGCTCAATTTTGTTTACTTAAAAAATAAATCAGTGCAATTGAACACCCTTTACGTCTGTGTGTGGGTTTTTACAAATATTGAACCAATTAAAAGTATTAAAAAGCGCCTCTGACTAAACCTCCTAACTCCATTGGATCCTCAAACTATCAGTCAAACTACCTAACTCCAACTTGTGGAGATAGTTGTTTGTCCATCATTAATTAGAATGACAAAGTCAGTGGTAAAAAATATTAATGGTCAAAAACCTCCTCACTCCGCTTGAGCTGTATCTGGGTAAAGAGATGATAATATAAGGACACATTCAAGTACATCGCTCGCTACAGAGCTTAGGGAGGAGGTGTGTCTTATCCGGCCCCATCCCGACTATGTTCAAGAGCACTGAACGTTTCAGCCGTGTTTTCAATCTGCATACATGGATGCAAACTTACTGCTTTGCCACTGAAGTTGACTTTATCAGTAACTTTGACTCTTTCTGGACTCAGAGGGACTTATACAAACAAGACGGGCTACATCCAAACACCAAAGGAATAGCCGCACTCACCCGAAATTGTATAGATTTTATTGCTTTTAGCCTCAAATGATGTTCTCCCCAGCAGGACCAGAGCCCTCTCTTAAACGTAACGGGCCCTGCTGGTACGATGGCACTTGGTAACACTTGTGCTGGGAACGCTAATGTCACTGTTATAGCCTGTCCTCTACCCTCAGCCTCCTTGGGCTCTGACGCCCTCTACTGTCCATCTGACAGCACCACCCCCCATCAAACCAGTACCAACTTTATTCCAGTTTTCATCGGAAATAGGCCCCTCCTGAGCACCCCTTCTGCACATAGAGTAAATAAATGTAATATAATCAGACCAGTTAATCAGCATATGGTTAATTTCAATAACTTAGCCAGACCCTCTACCCATATCAAACCAACACGTTCCACGCCACCTGCCACCCCCCCAATCACTATGTGTCTCCTAAATGTTAGGGCATTAAAGGAAAAGGGTTTTTTATGTCAGGATTTTATTATATCCAACAATGTGGATTTTTTTATGATCACAGAGTCATGGATGATGCCAGAACACACAGCCCCTCTTATAGAGGCCTGCCCCCCAGGCTTCGCCTATTTTAACCAGCCCAGAGTAACCCGTGGTGGCGGTCTTGCTGTTATTTTTAGAGACAATTTTAAATGCTCCCAATTACGCTTCGGCAGTTTCACCTCCTTTGAATTTTTTTGTTTTTTAATCAATGGTAAGTCCCCCCTTTTATGTGTCTTAATCTATAGGCCGCCTAAGTACTGTGCAAGGTTCTTCGATGAATTTGCTGAATTTTTATCACTCATCATGCCCCAATATGACAGGGTGCTGTGCGTAGGTGACTTTAACCTACATGTCTGCTGCCCCTCTAAGTCCATATTTGCAACCGATTTTATCAAATTGTATGAAGCTTTCAATTTTGTGCAATCGGTTACTGGTCCCACACACATTAGGGGCCACACACTGGACCTGGTGCTCTCATATGGTTTTTCTCTGAAGAACATCGACATCAGAGAATTTCCGCCATCTGACCACAAGACAGTGCTTATTCAAACACTTCTTCCATGCCCGGCTCCTAAGCCCCTATCTTCTTCCTATGTGCGTGTTTTTAATACGAAGTCTGCCTCTCGCTTCCAGCAGGCCTTCACGGCCGTCTCCTCCATCCCTCCTCAGTCCCAACACTCTGTCGATGATCTAGTATATAATTTTAACAGTACCTGCACAAATATCCTGGACAAAATTGCACCTTTTAAAACAAAATATCAGAAACCAAATGCCCTACATTGGTTAAATGACCACACAAGGGAAATTAAACAACAGTGTAGAAGAGCAGAACGGAGATGGCAAAAAGATAAGCAAGAAGGATCTCTGAATATACTCAGACAAAGCATGGCCGCCTAACAGAGTGGGGTGCATTTCGCCTTTCCAACATGACGCCTTTCCGACGTTAACGAACCCTATACCTAACCCTAACCCTAACCCTAACCGCACGCGGAAGCCACTAGTCGGAGTGGCGAGATGTCGGAATGGAAGGAGCACCCCATCAGAGTGCCGTCAAGGAGGCAAGAAACTCATATTTCTCTAAATTAATCCGCTCTCAAAGTCACAATCCTCGAGTCCTATTATAGATGCAGCAATTGGTCCACCATCCAGTCAGCCTCTGGAAGCATTACCCGAAATGTGTGAAGAAATGTTAGTCCATTTTACAACCAAAGTGGAGGCCATCAGACAGCAGATCATCCCAGAGTCCAGAGCACTAGTCATCTGTCCTGTCCCTCCTCCCATGTTAAATATGTTCGACCAGATTTCTATGCTCACCCTGGAAAAAAACATCTCCCAGATGAAATCCACTACCTGCCCTCTGGATATTATTCCAACCAGATTTTTAAAAGAAATCCTACAGACACTTGGTCCCAATATTTTAAATATTACTAATTGCTCTCTGTCCACTGGCATCTTTCCCTCCACCCTCAAAGCTGCATTAGTGCAACCACTTTTAAAGAAACCAACACTCGACCCATTGATTTTAAGCAACTTTAGGCCTATTTCAAAGCTTCCCTTCTTAGCAAAGACCCTTGAAAAGATTGTGGCTAATCAGCTGATAGCTTTTATGAATTTTAACAGTATTTTCGAGGACTTCCAATCAGGTTTCCGTGCCTTCCACAGTACCAAAACAACTCTTCTAAAAGTCACCAATGATTTAATACTTGCAGCTGACAAGGGTGACTGTTCAATTTTAATACTTCTAGACCTTAGTTCAGCATTCGACACGGTAGACCACGCTATTTTAATTGACCGCCTGGAAAAATGGGTTGGCATTAGGGGCACAGCACTAAACTGGCTGCGCTCCTACCTTACTGACAGGAGTTTTTCGGTAGTGATCGGGGAGGCGTCTTCCTCTGAGGTCCCCCTGTCCTGCGGAGTCCCCCAAGGCTCAATTCTGGCCCCACTGCTTTTTTCAATTTATATGCTCCCACTTGGCCATATCATTAGAAATCATAACATACATTTCCACTGCTACGCAGATGACTCACAACTATACATCCCACTCAAACAGAATGACTCAGGTAATATATCCCGGATCCTCACATGTCTCTCAGACATTAAGTGCTGGATGTCCCAAAACTTCCTCCAACTAAACTAGGCAAAATCCGAGATCCTCCTATTCGGCCCCCCAAGTTCCACCCTCACTATCCAGGCACAACTATAGGCAGCCTGGCAAACAACGTGAAGACTTCAGCACGAAACCTAGGTGTGTGGTTCGACTCTGATCTGTCCTTTGATGGACAAATATCCAAAGTAGTACAGTCATGCTTTTTCCAGTTGAGAAACATCTCCAGAATAAAACCATTCCTCACATTTTCAGACCTCGAAAAAGTAATAAATGCCTTCATCACCTCACGCCTAGACTATTGTAACTCGCTGTATTCTGGGCTCAGCAAGAAAGCTATCTCTTCAACAAAGCCTCCAACTTATTCAGAACTCAGCAGCTAGATTACTGACAAACACTAGGAGGCGTGACCACATCACACCAGTCCTGGCCTCCCTTCACTGGCTGCCAGTGAGATTTAGAATTGATTTTAAGATCCTACTGACAACGTTTAAAGCCCTGCGAGGTCTAGCCCCCTCGTACATCTTAGACATGTTGACACCACATCAACCTGGGCGCAACCTCAGATCGTCAGGTAAGGGTCTCCTGACTCCCTTTCAAACAAACCTAGTCACTATGGGCGATCGGGTATTTACAGCCCAGGCACCTACTCTATGGAACGCCTTACCCCAGAACCTGAGGGATGCAGACTCAGTGGCATCCTTTAAATCACTCTTGAAAACCTACCTCTATATCAAGGCTTTCTCTTAGACCATGTGATTATTGTTTTGTTTTATTGTACTGTTTTCTTGTCCCTGCCTGTAATGATTTTATGGATGTTTATCCTACCATCTGTTTTTAAACTGAATTGCCTCACCGTCAACACCAAATATGTTCTTGGTGTACTGTATCTGAATGCCAATGTTAAAGCACTTTGTAACCATGTTTTGAAAAGCGCTTTATAAATAAAGTTTATTATTATTATTATAAGTATCTGACAATGTATAAAGTCACCATACCAACTTTGATGAGGCAGAGTTGTGTTGTTCTTTTTTTTGTTATCAATTGTTTTTATTATATCGAAAGTACAATCACATTTTTAAATGAATACATTTTTCAACAACAAAAACAAGATACAAACAACTTAAAACAGAAACAATAATAATACAAATAAAAATAAACCCACCCACCCCTCCCCGGACCAACAATGTCTCAAAATGTAAGGATCAAACACCATGTCTTTACCTGTGCAAGGTCATAACACTGTTATACAACACTTAAACCAAGTCTTTAATCTTATCTGCAACGTTAGACCACATATCAATGTTCTTCTCACTTGCTCCATGCAACCTTGCCGTTGACAGTTCTAAATAAACAATATCTAAAAAAGTTAAAGCCCATTGGCGAAAAGTTAGAGTATGAGGAGGTTTCCACCTTGTAGCTACCATTTTCTTTGCAGCTGTTAAGCCAGACATCATTTAATATAAATACCGATGGAGAAGGTGTAATATTAGCTCCCAAAAGTAATGACAATTTAGCAGCAACCATACTCCAAAAAGAGGAAACATTTGGACATTCCCAAACCATGTGAAAAAAGGTACCAATAACATTTGGATTACAAAATGTGCAGTTGGGGCTATTTATAAACCTCATAGCACATAATCTACGGGGAGTCAAATATGTACGGTGAACAAAATTTAAATGAATCTGTTGATGATCTGGATTCCTAGAAGACAGCAATATATTAGACCAAACTGTGTCCCAATCAAAATCAGGCTCCAAATTCCCTATATCATTTCTCCATAGAGTATCCACAGCTAGGGACCCATAATTAGATTCTAATAAAAACCCATACAATGCGGAAACAAGGCCTCTTGACCTACTAACGTCACAGATGAGTCTATGTAAAGGGTGCATTGCAAGGGAAGTCTGCCACGGAACTCCATAAGTCCTCATGGCTGTTCTCAGTTGTAAATAAAAGAAAAATGAGTTACCTGGCAAATTAAATGTGTCACATAAATTCTGAAACGAACGCAAACCATTCTCATCAAATAGATCACCCAACGTATGAATCCCCTTTGAACTCCATCTAGGAAAGCGAATGGGACGTCCCTCCAACAAAAGTCCTTGATTATTAAACACTGGGGAAAAAAGATTCCATTTCAAGTCAATCCTGCACGTTTTTTCTGCTGCCCTCCACACCGTTACCAGCTGAGATATTATTGGCCCAAAGCGAACTTTGCATTGATTAGTAGTTATATTTGAATAGATAAGATCTCTCAACCCAATAGGATGTACTAAACTCTCCTCAAGCTCTCGCCATGAAACCGTAGTTGCCGAGTCAAACCATTTTAAGAGGGGACGAAGGGTAAAGGCCCAATAATATAATTTGAAATCGGGCAATGATAAACCGCCATCAGCCCTGGCTCGCTGCAATAAAGAAAGTTTAAGACGTGGACGTTTCCCATTCCATACAAATTTAGACACAGCTGAGTGAAGCTTAGTCCAATACTGTGGTGGCGGTGGCAATGGAAGCATAGAACTTACAAAATGTACCCTAGGAAGAACGTTCATTTTTTAAAGACCTATTTTATTAAGAGTGTCACCATAGTTGTTTCTAACAATAGCTTGTAGAGAGGGGAAAATATCCATGCCAAGGTACTTAAATTGGCTCACTACTGGGATTACGGCCGGCAAAGTGGCAGTTCTCATCTCGTCATTCAGCGGCAGAAGGGCAGATTTTGTCCAATTGATTTTGTAGCCTGAAATGGCACTAAACAGATCAAAAACTTTAAGAACATGCGTAATTGACCTTGGGGCATTCTCAACATACAAAAGAATGTCATCAGCATATAAAGAAATGCGATGCTGTGTGTTTTGGATTGAATATAGGACTTATCTCCGTAGACTGACGAATCGTCTGATCCAGGGGTTCGAGAGAAGTGGCGAAAAGGAGTGGACTAAGAGGGCAACCTTGCCTGGACGACCTGCCAATCGTAAATAGCGGAGAACAAAGTTTGCCTGTCAGTACCATCGCTGTCGGATTGGAATACAGCACTTTAATCAAATTGATGAATGTAGCCCCAAATCCCATTTTACCTAAAACAGCCCATAAATAGGACCACTCTAAGCGGTCGAAGGCTTTAAGCGCATCAAGCGATAGCACAGCAGCAGGGGTCCTCAGTTCCTCAGCTCTATCAATGATATGCAGCAGTCGCCTGACATTATCCGAGGCCAATCTGGTCCTTATAAAACCTGTTTGGTCACAGTGTACTAACCTAGTCATATAATCCTGCAAGCGTTGAGCAAGCACCTTAGCAAAGATTTTTAGATCAGCATTGAGAAGCGAAAGAGGTCTATAACTCGCACAATCTGTGGGATCTTTGTTTTTCTTTAACAGCAGGGATATAATGGCTACATTAACATCCCTGGAGAAGGAGCCTCTCTCAATAGCATATTGAAACATATCGAGCATCACCGGGCCCAGATCATCCCAAAATGCAGCATAGAATTCAGGTGGTATCCCATCTAGACCGGGAGACTTGCCTTTACGCATTCCGTGAGCTGCCACTTTCATTTCCACTATGGAGATTGGACTATCTAGCGTCTCAGCATCTGCTTCATTTAGACTTGGTAGCTGTATTTTAGATAAAAAATCGTTGCACTTTTCTTCATCATGAGTGACCTTGGAGGTGTAAAGCTCAGCATAAAAGGCTCGAAAAGCAGCATTGACCCCTTTAGGTTCTGTGATCAGGTCTCCATCTATTGATTTGACACTAACTATATCAGAAAAATGTTCATTAGATCTAAGACGTAAAGCCAATAAATGACTGGGCCTTGAACTATTGAAATAAAAATTTTGTCTTGTACGTTTCATGAGAAATTCTGAGCGAAGTTTAAGAATGGAGTTAATTTCTTTTTTAACTAGCTCTCTCTGAGCTGCTGTGCTATCAACAAAATTGAGCTGTAAAGAAGCATCTAAAGCGGCAAATCGCGCCTCCAACTCCACAAGTCTGGCCGACCTCCGCTTTCTTAAAGTGGAAGAATAGAGTGTTGTATTACTTCTAATAAAGCCCTTAATCGAATCCCATAAAATTCTCGGGTCATCAACCGATCCTGAATTAATGTTTATAAATTCACGTAACCCAGATTGAAATTGAGCTACAAATGATGAATCACGTAATAGTGTGGTGTTAAATCGCCATCTAGGTGCTCTATCCATCACCTGGCGTAATGATGCAACACACAGCACTGCCTTATGATCTGAAAGTGACATTGGAAGCAACTCAGCCTTACAAATTTTGTGAAACAAATCAACAGGAGCAAAAATGAAATCGATCCGAGAAAAAGAAGCATGCCTTCCAGACAGAAAAGAATAATCCCTGACTGTAGGATTCGTTAATCGCCATACATCAACCATGCCTGTCGAGCCTGCCCAAGCTCTCAGCTCCGCAGATGCCGATGCCTGTTCTCTGCCTTCTGCATTAGAGGACCTATCCAAACCATGCTGCCATACTGCATTGAAATCAGAGCCGACAATAACTTTAAACTCTGTTAAATCCAATAGTGTTTTAGTTAGCAATTTGTAAAACTCCTTGTCCATAACATTAGGTGCATACACAGATACTAATGCTAGCATTTTGCCCTCCAGGCGGATTTTGGCAATAGCTATTCTCCCCTTCACTGTCTGACCAGTCACCCAGCAAATCTAATCTTAGTCTACGTCTAGCCAGAATGGCTACTCCCTTGACTTTGGAAGTTGCAGCTGAAAAGGCCAAAACACGATAGTGTTTATTAGCCAGTCGTTTGGCATGCTGCTTTAAAAGGTGAGATTCCTGTATAAAAGCAAAGTCAATTGATTTAGCACGCAAAATCCCCAATATGCTGGTCCGTTTATGTGGCACATTCGCTCCCCTTACATTAAAACTCAAAAATTTAAATTCTGTCATAACCGCAGATCAAAACCGACATAAGAAAAGCACAGTGAAACATTATTAAAAAATCCCTGTTGGTCCCTTGCAAACACCCCTCCCACTGAAAAAACAAAACCCCCCAGCAATAAAAATTCAACACACAAAAAACACAATATTGATGCTTGGAAGAAAACCCCCCATTAGCTTCATAGAACACACAAACAGTTCCCCCCAAAATATCCCTTGAGCCCATGCAATGGACTTCCTCCCCCCTCCCTACCTCCCACCTCAAAATGGCTAAAGACCATTCCACACTCAGTGAGGAGTAGTCAAGCATCACCATGCGACCTGTGGTGATCTCTCCCTCCACTAATGTAAATGAAAACAGAACTATATCAATAGTTTTAAACAGTGAGCAAAAATAAACAAAAATTGAAAACTTGTTACCACCCAAGTATGATTTTTTTTTTTTTTTAATTTTTAAATGTTTTAATTTTGATTTTTTAATTTTTTGATTTTGATTTTTTTAATTTTTAACTTTTTAATTTTTTTAAATAATTAGTATTAATTTTATTTGTATACATACATACGTGTATACATGCATGTACACTCCCAAACTCACATGTGCACATCCACCAGCCACGGTTATAACCTAGATATAGATACTCCTTCCCTGTATTAATTTATCCCACTAAGTATTTTCCTTTCAGTTCTAAATCATTCTTAAATGTAGAATGGAATATAGACAGGCGCACCCTAAAGTGCCCCCATCCACAGTCCATCCCTTCTAACAGATGTACATAAAAAAAAAGAAACTGTAAATCCGGGTGCAATACCGGAGGGCGCCAACACCAGCGCATACCTTACATTCTAATGACCCACCCTCTTGTACATGAACCGGAAGTATAACGTGAAACCGGATGCCAAATGCATCATGGGAAATTGAGTTCCTTGACTAACGCGACACCACATGCCGTTCAAACATACCGAAAAAAAAGCCAAAACAAGTACAAACTCGGTCGAATATGAACAGGATGATTATAAATGAAACATATCCCAACCAGTGAACAAGAACAGTGCGAATCACAAACAAAAACAGCGCAGAAAAACGCTAACCACAGGGTTAGCTTAACCATCGTCCACTATTAGCTTTTAGCCCCCCTGCTAGCCCCACTTCCAAGACACACTAAAGCGATAGCACAGCAGCAGGGGTCCTCAGTTCCTCAGCTCTATCAATGATATGCAGCAGTCGCCTGACATTATCCGAGGCCAATCTGGTCCTTATAAAACCTGTTTGGTCACAGTGTACTAACCTAGTCATATAATCCTGCAAGCGTTGAGCAAGCACCTTAGCAAAGATTTTTAGATCAGCATTGAGAAGCGAAAGAGGTCTATAACTCGCACAATCTGTGGGATCTTTGTTTTTCTTTAACAGCAGGGATATAATGGCTACATTAACATCCCTGGAGAAGGAGCCTCTCTCAATAGCATATTGAAACATATCGAGCATCACCGGGCCCAGATCATCCCAAAATGCAGCATAGAATTCAGGTGGTATCCCATCTAGACCGGGAGACTTGCCTTTACGCATTCCGTGAGCTGCCACTTTCATTTCCACTATGGAGATTGGACTATCTAGCGTCTCAGCATCTGCTTCATTTAGACTTGGTAGCTGTATTTTAGATAAAAAATCGTTGCACTTTTCTTCATCATGAGTGACCTTGGAGGTGTAAAGCTCAGCATAAAAGGCTCGAAAAGCAGCATTGACCCCTTTAGGTTCTGTGATCAGGTCTCCATCTATTGATTTGACACTAACTATATCAGAAAAATGTTCATTAGATCTAAGACGTAAAGCCAATAAATGACTGGGCCTTGAACTATTGAAATAAAAATTTTGTCTTGTACGTTTCATGAGAAATTCTGAGCGAAGTTTAAGAATGGAGTTAATTTCTTTTTTAACTAGCTCTCTCTGAGCTGCTGTGCTATCAACAAAATTGAGCTGTAAAGAAGCATCTAAAGCGGCAAATCGCGCCTCCAACTCCACAAGTCTGGCCGACCTCCGCTTTCTTAAAGTGGAAGAATAGAGTGTTGTATTACTTCTAATAAAGCCCTTAATCGAATCCCATAAAATTCTCGGGTCATCAACCGATCCTGAATTAATGTTTATAAATTCACGTAACCCAGATTGAAATTGAGCTACAAATGATGAATCACGTAATAGTGTGGTGTTAAATCGCCATCTAGGTGCTCTATCCATCACCTGGCGTAATGATGCAACACACAGCACTGCCTTATGATCTGAAAGTGACATTGGAAGCAACTCAGCCTTACAAATTTTGTGAAACAAATCAACAGGAGCAAAAATGAAATCGATCCGAGAAAAAGAAGCATGCCTTCCAGACAGAAAAGAATAATCCCTGACTGTAGGATTCGTTAATCGCCATACATCAACCATGCCTGTCGAGCCTGCCCAAGCTCTCAGCTCCGCAGATGCCGATGCCTGTTCTCTGCCTTCTGCATTAGAGGACCTATCCAAACCATGCTGCCATACTGCATTGAAATCAGAGCCGACAATAACTTTAAACTCTGTTAAATCCAATAGTGTTTTAGTTAGCAATTTGTAAAACTCCTTGTCCATAACATTAGGTGCATACACAGATACTAATGCTAGCATTTTGCCCTCCAGGCGGATTTTGGCAATAGCTATTCTCCCCTTCACTGTCTGACCAGTCACCCAGCAAATCTAATCTTAGTCTACGTCTAGCCAGAATGGCTACTCCCTTGACTTTGGAAGTTGCAGCTGAAAAGGCCAAAACACGATAGTGTTTATTAGCCAGTCGTTTGGCATGCTGCTTTAAAAGGTGAGATTCCTGTATAAAAGCAAAGTCAATTGATTTAGCACGCAAAATCCCCAATATGCTGGTCCGTTTATGTGGCACATTCGCTCCCCTTACATTAAAACTCAAAAATTTAAATTCTGTCATAACCGCAGATCAAAACCGACATAAGAAAAGCACAGTGAAACATTATTAAAAAATCCCTGTTGGTCCCTTGCAAACACCCCTCCCACTGAAAAAACAAAACCCCCCAGCAATAAAAATTCAACACACAAAAAACACAATATTGATGCTTGGAAGAAAACCCCCCATTAGCTTCATAGAACACACAAACAGTTCCCCCCAAAATATCCCTTGAGCCCATGCAATGGACTTCCTCCCCCCTCCCTACCTCCCACCTCAAAATGGCTAAAGACCATTCCACACTCAGTGAGGAGTAGTCAAGCATCACCATGCGACCTGTGGTGATCTCTCCCTCCACTAATGTAAATGAAAACAGAACTATATCAATAGTTTTAAACAGTGAGCAAAAATAAACAAAAATTGAAAACTTGTTACCACCCAAGTATGATTTTTTTTTTTTTTTTAATTTTTAAATGTTTTAATTTTGATTTTTTAATTTTTTGATTTTGATTTTTTTAATTTTTTACTTTTTAATTTTTTTAAATAATTAGTATTAATTTTATTTGTATACATACATACGTGTATACATGCATGTACACTCCCAAACTCACATGTGCACATCCACCAGCCACGGTTATAACCTAGATATAGATACTCCTTCCCTGTATTAATTTATCCCACTAAGTATTTTCCTTTCAGTTCTAAATCATTCTTAAATGTAGAATGGAATATAGACAGGCGCACCCTAAAGTGCCCCCATCCACAGTCCATCCCTTCTAACAGATGTACATAAAAAAAAAGAAACTGTAAATCCGGGTGCAATACCGGAGGGCGCCAACACCAGCGCATACCTTACATTCTAATGACCCACCCTCTTGTACATGAACCGGAAGTATAACGTGAAACCGGATGCCAAATGCATCATGGGAAATTGAGTTCCTTGACTAACGCGACACCACATGCCGTTCAAACATACCGAAAAAAAAGCCAAAACAAGTACAAACTCGGTCGAATATGAACAGGATGATTATAAATGAAACATATCCCAACCAGTGAACAAGAACAGTGCGAATCACAAACAAAAACAGCGCAGAAAAACGCTAACCACAGGGTTAGCTTAACCATCGTCCACTATTAGCTTTTAGCCCCCCTGCTAGCCCCACTTCCAAGACACACTAACGCGAGATATTAAAACCAACATATTCTTTCTCGACTGTAATAAAAAACTATATAACGTAAATCACGGGTTATTGTATATAAAATAAAAAATATAAAGGATCTGTGCCCTGTGTATTAATAGTGGTTTTTAGGTGCCTCAAGTTAGCTAGCTTAAAAAACAAACAAACACAAATAGGGCTAGCTAGGCCTGGCCCCCAGCCAACATTGACTCCTCAGATTAGCCCCCATTTTTAAAACAACAACAACAAAAATTTGAAATAAAAACAGTAGTAGTTGACTCTCAGGTATAATATAAAACAGTATCGCGTGCCTAGCACGACTGTAACCTAAGCATTTTAAAGACAAATATTACGAATTATTGTGTACAAAGTTCCACGCCCCGTTTTTTAGCTGCTTCGGGCTAGCCAGCTAGCATACCTCTCCTCGTCACACCGGCTCCAGCTCCGATGCGGGTGCCGGTGCAGATGTGTGTTGGAGGCCTCTCCTCGCTGGTGACGATGTAGCCGACGATGTAGCAGACCCTGGAGGTGATGGCGTAGCAGCCTTCTCCTTTCCTTTGATACGTCGGATAAAGTCATTCACATCCGCTGGTTTGTCAAAGGCCTGGGTCTCGTCCTTGTATGTTATCAGCAGTTTCGCAGGTTATAACATGCCTTGACGAATACCAGGAATCTCGCAGAGTTGTTGACGTACCGAGTCGAATTCTTTCTGCTTCTTCCGCACCTCCAGGGCCAGGTCCGGGTAGAATCTGACCGTCTTGTCATCGTACAGGATTTGGGCTTTGGCTCTGGCTGCCGCGATCACCTTGTCCTTGTCTCTGTAGTCCAAAAACTTCATGATCAAAGTTCTCTGTCCAGCGTTGTCGTCCTTCCTCCGGCCTACTCTATGAGCTCTTTCCACAGATAGCTTCGATGCTATCCCCAGTGTTTGAGGCAACCACGCTTCGAGAAAGGCACAAGCATCACTGCCTTCTGCTTTTTCAGGCAAATTGACCAATCTTACATTGGATCTCCTGGCCCTATTTTCAAAATCAATACATTTAATCTCCAATTCCGTGTATTTCTTTTCGAGGCTCAGGATCCTAGACTGTAATTCAGCGACAATGTCCTCAGTTCTAGAGATGCGAGTCTCCGCACATTTGACACGTTCTGTACATTCCCCGACCTCCTTCTCTATTCCGTCAATCGCCGACATTACAGAATCAAGCTTAGTGGAGAACTCGGACTTCAAATCCTTGATAGCCTCGAGTACTGGTGCATTACTGCTGCCCAGATCACCTCCCGAGTTCTCCGGTGTTCCAGAGGCCATGTTGCTATCGTTAGCTTCCTTTCCGGTGTTGTGTGTAGTGGAGCTGAAGTTTAACTTAGGCTGGTTCTTCCCACAAATTCTTTTTGATCTTCTGCTCATCTGGAGACTTCTAATATTATAGTTGCTCACTTTTCCATTATAGTCTGTTTCATATGTCACATAATTTTAACAAGCCTACGGAGCGGAGAAACACACGTCCGTCTAGCTCGCCGCCATCTTGGATCTCCGAGTTGTGTTGTTCTAAAAACATGTTTTTTTTTTCCTACAGTAGTTGTCACTTTAGTCTAAAAGAACAAGGGCCAGCACACGCAACTACATTATAAGTATCATAGGGTGGACTTGTTTGGACCAAGAAAGCCTATGTTCTACAACATAGCCTACTCTAAATTATAATATAAATGTACATACTGTATAACAAACATTTAATGTGAAGTATTGTCATGAAAGAAATACCTCATTCTGAAGTTATGTTTCAATCTGGTCTGGTCAACTGCTCCAGGGGCCAACATGTATTTGTTGCCAAATAAATGTGGTATTTATACTGGAAAGATATGTATGTCATTCTCGCCAGACATGAATCACATTGAATGAATGTCATGTCAACTCACAGAGACAACTTTATAATCCTCTTCTCCTTATGCAGGACCTCTACTTCCATCAGAAGACTCAGCTAGCAATCAAGCCTCTGGTGAGTTATGAAAGCATCTGGGCTGAGATATTTTACTGTTGAGAATGATCTTATACGTTGATTGATTTGTTTAACTGCAAAATGTCTAGATCAGTGGTTCTCAACCTTTTCAGGCTACAACCTCCCAAATTAATTATATTTGAACTGGGGACCCTCCAAAATAATTAAATTTGAACCGGAGACCCCCAAAATAATCATATTTGAACTGGGGACCCCTCACCCCGACAATTGGAATCGTAGTAGTCGAGGCACTACATTTCGTTTGACTCGCGGTTCCACATAAATATTGTGTAAATTGCCGATTTATAAGCTCACAACGCCTCGCCACGCTTATCAGCTTATCAGCTATTTTCCCAAAATAATCTTTTTTATATTATTTTACAATTTGGCAAATGTTTTTATAGTATAGTTTGTTGATTACTTTTAATGCAGTAATGGTCTTTTATCATTTCATTTTATTTTTTAGGTATTAAAAAAGTCTTAGCTGTCCCTAAATTGTTACTTCACTGTCATGTAGGGTCCCCCCCAAAATGATGTGGGGACCTCGCTAGTGGTCCCGACCCACAGGTTGAGAACCACTGCTTTAGAAAGCAGTATAAGCATGTTTATTCAAATCTTTGACAGGATGGGAGGGAGTAAGAAAGTTTAATAGCATATTTAGCATGATGGAGAATTTTAATGAAGTCTTTATTCACAGCTTTAACAAGATGGAAAGGAACAGATTTAAATTTAACAGATGGAAACACATTTTACCAAATGACAAAATGTGTCACTTGCTGTCACTTGTATCTAAAGTTATAACTTTTTTAATGATTACAATGTTATAAAGTCATGTGATTGATTGATTGAAATGTGTATTAGGCAAAAGAATGTAAAACAACACAGTTACATTTATAATACTTTTGTCTAAATGGTCCGACCAAAAAAGTCCTTGTGGACTTGTTTCCGTTGGGGTCCTTGAATTAATTTCATAGACATATATAGTAGCAACCAAACAGTTCAAAAATCAACATAAAAATACAGAGAAAAAATACCACTATGTACAAAAAAAAAGCATGAAAAATAAAAAATATATACAAAAAAAAGGGGAGGGGGGTCGTCTGTCTACCGAGAAATTGTTATAAATTGTTAAAATGTTAAAACTTTATTGTTGTCTCATCTTTAAATCAAATAATAGAAAAGGATCTATAGCAGTATTGATAAAGAGTGCTATTAAGATATTAAGATAAAGATCATTAAGCAGTATAAAAAATCTTATCAGCAACACAAATGCTGCTTTATCAAGATATTTATTTCAAACAAGTTTTGGCTAAATGACTCACTTAATCGTGTGTGTGTGTGTGTGTGTGTGTGTGTGTGTGTGTGTGTGTGTGTGTGTGTGTGTGTGTGTGAGATCCTGTTTATCCTAGATGTCAGTAATGTTCCAGATACTCCAGGGAGCAGTGTAGCTTCCTCTCAGAGACCAGACGATGGTAAACATTCATCCATTTATCCATTTATTTCAACAGGATACATTCAGGGTAGACCCATAGATTAACTCACTTTCTGCAAGGACGCACACACACGCACGCACGCACGCACGCACGCACGCACGCACGCACGCACACACACACACACACACACACACACACACACACACACACACAGTGGTACATGTACTCAAGTACTTTTGAGGTATTTTTTTTACTTTACTGGAGCATACAATTTTCAATACTTTTACTTCTACTCTATTATCTATTAACAGTAACTATTTTACTGTTACTCCACTACAAAGATGTGAAATCTTTTAGTTACAAGTAAGACGCGCGAACGCTGGAAGCGAACGCAGCTCGAAAACATTGTGTATTTACGGACTTGTAATCCGTGTTATTTCACCGTGATGGGGAGAGTGTTGAGAGAAAGTCACGTGACTGCCTCCGCCTCGTATTGAAGTTAATGGGGGGGATATGGTTCTCCTATGCACAGCGTTTTGGAGTTCCTAGTCATCTATGCACGGAATTGCCGTTTGTCCATCTGTGGCCACCCGGCCAGACACAGGCCTGCTAAGTTATAAAGTGCAAAATGTGCTGTGTCTGAACCTTAAAAGAATAATACCGACTACGCCACCTTTTTTAGAAGAGGTATTTGGTCCTCTGAAATATCAGTCACTTAACAAGTGACATAGGCAACACAGGTTCGACCAATAATTTAAAAAGCTTTGGCAAAGAAATATTTGAAGCAGGCAAGGTTAACTGGTTTAAAAAGGTAAATACCTTTTTTATTATAAAAAGCCCTTTACAATATTCTAAAGAATAAAACATACAACTTTAATTAAACACTTTAAAATATTCAGATACCACAAATAAAACTATGAGACCACTAAAACTAAATGAAAACACACTAAGCTAAAATTGTAAATTAAAGTGACCGTGACTGGGAATGGATTGGAGTGGGGACAGTTCTGTTTGAGGAAGTGTGGGGGTCTTCTGACGCGGCGCCGTCCACAGCTCCTAGAGGGACAGAGAGCGTAGCGGCAGATCACTCGAATTTCAACAGTTTACACAACTCAGTTTCTCAGGTAATGGCGTAGCCAAATGTGGTTAATCTTCGACAGTGCGGGACGATTCAGGTACTCACCGACAAGGCAGAGCTATTGCTCTGCCGCTGCGGTAGTTGCGTGTCGCACTGTTCAGTATTCTCTCTCCGTCTCTGAGGTGATCCACGCCGTCTGCTCGTCTCTCTGCTCTTATGTTGTGCTGGCCGTCGCTCTCCCCACTCTCCACTGTCCGTAACTGTTCCTCTCCCTCCACGGTGTTGTCGCTCCTGTGTCTCTCTCTCGTGTGTCTCTCTCCTCTGTCTCTTTTCCCTTTCCCTTTCAAACATTTCCCCGTTCTCTGTTGTACACACCCCCTGTGTGCCAACTGGCTCCGTGGGTTTCCAGCGCGTGCTCTGGTTGGCGGACCGTGTCTGTGCGTCTGTGCCCAGCTGTAGGCTTTTCGCTAATTCCAGTGATTGACAGGCTCAGTTCAGTCAGTGGCAGAACAAAATCATTAATACACACAACACAAATAAATCAACTCAAATAACTCAACATGCAGCAAAAAGTAATAAACAAAATCACAGCAAAGTAAGTATAATCGAAATCACAACAAACCAAAATAAATGATATCACAGCAAAGTAAATCATAATCAAAACACAGCAAAATCATAATAATAATAGTTCTGCCGACTGACATCCCCCCACACTTTTCTGTTGGCAGTCCCCTGCCACAACTCAGTCTCTGTATCGATTGGGCGGCTGGCCAAAGTTTGTTCTGGTGGAACGCCGGAGATGTCCATCTGGTTCTACTGGGGGAAGTCTAGCTGCCACTACTGGTGGGAAACAATAAAATACAGGTACTGGGGGCTCCTGGGTTTCTGTTACTGGCAGAGGGGCTTCCAGTGGGGGAGCTATACACACCTTCAAATTATTTCTGTGAATAGTCTGTTCTCGCCCGCCCTTCTCTGGTTGCACTTGGTACACCAACCTAGTATCACCCACTGAGCGTAGGACCACATAGGGTTCAGGATTCCACCAAGGGCACAACTTTCCTCTTCCTTGCCTGTTCCTATCTCTGACCCACACACGTTCCCCAGGCAACAAAGGTAAAGCTTTGGCTCTCTTGTCATAACGCTGCTTGTTTTGGGAGGCTGCATGACCCGTTCTCTGTCTAGTCAGATCATAGGCTGTGGACAATCTGTGTTGGTGCCCTGTCACCCAGCTATCCAAGTCGAACCTTGGCTGTTGGGGGCCCACACCTAACCCAACGTCTACAGGGAGTCGCAGATGACGCCCAAACATGAGGAAGGAGGGGGCATAGTTAGTTACAGTATGTGGGGTATTGTTATAAGCATGTACTAGCTCTTGCATATATTCGGGCCAATGATGCTGCTTATCTGTCTCTAGGGAGCGGAGCATATTCAACAGGGTTTGATTAAAACGTTCAGCACTGCCATTCCCTTGCGGGTGGTAGGGCGTGGTTCGACTCTTAGCTATACCATATGTGTCACAGAGCTGCTTCATTAACGTGGACTCAAAATTAGCACCACGGTCCGAATGAAAACGGGCCGGGCAGCCAAAAGGTTGGATTACATGGGTCCATAAAGCCCTTACTGTAGTCTGCGCCGTCTGATCACGGGTATGGATTGCCCAGGAGTAACGTGTAAACAAATCCGTAGCAACAAGGATGTTCTGGTAAGTATCTGCAGGTCTGCCTAATGATAAAAAGTCTAACCCTATGACTTCTAGAGGGTAGGAAACAGTGATAGGGTTTAGTGGGGCTCTAGGCTCAACTCTCTCCCTCTGTAGGCTGCAGGCAACACAACCCTGGTGGAACTGGCGTACCTCTCCCTCCATGCCCGGCCAGTAGAACCGCTGGCGGATCCAGCCTAAGGTACGGTCCACACCAGCATGTGCGGCAGCCTCGTGTGACTCTCTCCAGACCTCTTGACACCTGGAACTTGGGCACACAACCTGGAAGTGTTCTTCGAGTGTATGAGAGTCAATTACTTTTCTACATAAGATGTTATTTCTGACTTGCAACTTTTTCCACTGTTGGAGCAGACTCTGGGCTCTACGAGACATTGCCAAACGTTCTGGGTTGCTGGGACATGTTTGCTTCTCCACATACCTCCTGATGGTTTGAATGTCCGGGTCACCCAGCTGTGCGTCTTCCCATTCACTGCTGACCCATTCCTCTCCTCCACTAGGGGTCAGCTCAACAGCAGCCACGCTGGCAATTGGTCCAGGGGGCTCGGGGGGCTCAGCAGGGGCTGGGCACCTAGACAGTGCATCTGCATTGACATTACTCTTACCGGAGCGATACTTTATGTCGTAATCGAAGGAGGCCAGCTGGGCTACCCAACGCTGTTCTACCGCACCTAGGCGGGCTGTTTGTAGGTGGGCGACTGGGTTGTTGTCCGTATAGATGGTGAAGTGCGCCCCGGTCAGGTAATCTTTAAATTTTTCGGTTACCGCCCACTTTAGACCTAGAAGTTCCAATTTGAATGAACTATAATTGGCGTCGTTCCGCTCGGTTGGATGCAGGCTCCGGCTTGCATAAGCTACTACTCTCTCTTGCCCTTCTTGGACTTGGGCCAGGACCGCGCCAAGGCCCAGGTTGCTGGCATCTGTATACACAATGAAGGGAAGGTTATAGTCAGCATAGGCTAAGACAGGGGCAGTTGTCAGTGCCGTTTTCAATGCTTCAAAGGCTTTCTGACATTCTGGGGACCACTTTACTTTCCAGGACTTGGTGGCCCGATCGACTGGAATTCCTGTCAGTAACGCATTGAGGGGGCGGGCGACCTTAGCAAACCCAGACACAAAACGTCTATAATAACCAGCTAGGCCTAGGTATGCTCGAACCTGACCTACAGTACCAGGGACTGGCCAATTTGAGACTGCTGAGATTTTGCCTGGGTCTGGTCTTACCCCATCACGATCTACTACATGGCCCAAGAATTTAACTTCTTTTTGGAGGAGCCTGCATTTGTCCATCCTCACCTTCAGCCCGTGCTGCTGGAGGCGCTCAAACACTTTGTCTAGGTGTTGTAAGTGGGAAGCAAAGTCAGGGGAATAAATTATGATGTCATCTAAATATACTAATAAGGAATCTGTCACCTGTCCGCTTAGGCACTGTTGCATCAAGCGCTGAAATGTGGCCGGGGCGTTGCAGAGTCCGAAGGGCATGCGCTCAAACTCAAACAGGCCCAGGGGAGTGGTGAAAGCTGTCTTTTCTCTGTCTCGGGGGTCCATCTCAACCTGCCAGTAACCGCTGGCCAAGTCAAGAGTAGAGAACCACTCAGCTCGGGTCAAGTTGGTCAGGGTCTCCTCGATTCGAGGCAGGGGGAAAGCATCTTTATGGGTTACAGCATTTAATTTTCTATAATCCACACAAAATCTCCAACTGTTGTCTTTCTTTTTAACTAGCACTATAGGTGCTGCCCATGGGCTGCAACTTTCCTTGATCACTCCTTTTGTCAACATTTCTGCAAGCATAGTTTTGACTTCCTTATACATGAGAGGAGGAAGGGGGCGGTACCTCTCTTTGATGGGTGCTGCGTCGCCGGTATGGATGCGGTGTTGCACCAGGTCGGTCCGTCCAAAGTCCTCTTCGTCTCTGGCAACTACTCGCTCCCATTTAAGGAACAGGGCATGCAATTCCTCCTTCTGCTCTGCAGACAGATTAGATTTGTTAGTCATTTCGATCACCTCTTTTGGTAGGCCTCGGCTCTCCTGGTCACAGGTAACATCCACCAGTCCCACATCAACAACACAGTCTTCACCCAGGGACAGATCTAAATCATGGGAACCATGTACATTAGCTTCATCCACACGGTACAATTTCCCTAGTCTCTGGAAGCGGCCTATAGACATACTGTAAGGGTGGGGGTTACATACACGGATGGGGACTCTCCCTCGTCTTACTACCGCCAATGTTCTGGCAACACCAACATTGCTGGTCTCCTGTAGTGCTTCTACCATGGCATAGTAGTCTTCTCCATTGGGGCCCATTCGAGTTCGTCCCCACACTAGCATTTCACTCCTGGGGGGTACCTTTATGGTGCCACGGCCAGCCGGCCGCACATATCCTAGGGATCCATCCTCCTCCACGGTGGCTTCCACCCGACGGCAGGTTGCAAAGGCTTCTCTCCAGATCTTTGGGTTCTTAAGCTGGCGGGGAGAGAGGTCAGACCTTCCGGGCCACTTAAAGAGTGCATCCCAGCACGCTTCAACCACGTTCATGCCAATAAGCAGGGGTTTAGTGGTGTCCTCATCTTTTACAATTAGAACCCCCCGCCCCGATATCTTAATCCCGTCTATCTCAAAGTCTAATACAGCATAGCTGGTGTAAGGGATCGCAAGATTATTGGCGGCTCTCAATTTTAGAATTAAGGGGGCTCTACCAAGCTTTGCTTGTGTAAAATGTTCCTCAAATAAACTCTGGCTCATTAAAGTGACTTGTGAGCCGGAATCTAAAATGCCTTGGAGTTTTACCCCTTCAATAGTTACTTCTAGGTTTGGACATCGTCCAACAAATGCTTCAGTGGCCCTCAACTCTCCCAACCGGTTATCAACCCCTGCCCCTCGGGCCTCAGCAGCAGGGAACTCTAGTTTAACTGTGGCCTGCTCCTACAATTCCTAGCAATATGGCCTGCTCTTCCACAATGGCGACAAATGGGCCTACCCTGTTTGTCCCAGTCGTTGGCGTAAGAGGGCTGTGGGGAGTCTCTTCTGGTCTGTACAGGAGGTGGCTTGTCTCTGGGTGAGTGGAGGGGCGGTGGCGTTGTAGATTGGAGGAGCGGTCGGATCTCCTTCATCAAGTCCTGGGCGAGTCCCTTCATCTGGGATTTTACATCCTCCATTATCTCCCGTTTCATGGCCTCTTTCCAGTCGGCTTCCTGTGGAGTGGGAACACGAGGGCGGACATATGAATTGTCAACTGCAGAGCAAGTTACCTCAGCTTGTGGCCGTCCATACTCTCCTTCTAGCAACAGCGCCTCCTGGCGTAATGCAGTGAAATCCTTGTCGGGGTTGCGGCGTGCATAGACCTTGATAGCCTGAGACAGAGGGCTCTCTCGTAGGCCCAGTAGCAATTGATCCCGCAGGTTAGCTGCGGAGGGAGGGCCGTCAGGGTCATGTTGCCGCAGCCTACTATGAAGTTCACGCAACCTTAGCAAGAAAGATGGCATTGACTCACTGGGGCGTTGAACACAACTAAAAAACTGTGAGCGTAGTACTGCATGGGGGGTCGTCTCATGATAAAGGGAGTCTAAATATGTGAAGACTTTTGCCACAGTATTCTTTTCCGCAGCTTCTAGTACATTAACCTGTCGTTTAGCTTCTCCAGCTAAGGCCCCAATAATGATAGCCACACCTGTAGCTTCCTCTAATGCTTGTGCTCCCAATATCCCTCTAATTTGTTCTTTCCACTCTATGTATTTAATATCATTTGCTGTTCCATTAAACTTCGGCAGCCACGGGGCACCGGGAAAAATTGGCATCATCATGTTTAAATTGAAATGAAAAAGAACTTAATTTTAAACAAAAACACCTTGCTTCAAATTTCTTTGCCTTCACTTTATATTGGTCCTGCCGACATACGCCAAATGTGGCCACCCGGCCAGACACAGGCCTGCTAAGTTATAAAGTGCAAAATGTGCTGTGTCTGAACCTTAAAAGAATAATACCGACTACGCCACCTTTTTTAGAAGAGGTATTTGGTCCTCTGAAATATCAGTCACTTAACAAGTGACATAGGCAACACAGGTTCGACCAATAATTTAAAAAGCTTTGGCAAAGAAATATTTGAAGCAGGCAAGGTTAACTGGTTTAAAAAGGTAAATACCTTTTTTATTATAAAAAGCCCTTTACAATATTCTAAAGAATAAAACATACAACTTTAATTAAACACTTTAAAATATTCAGATACCACAAATAAAACTATGAGACCACTAAAACTAAATGAAAACACACTAAGCTAAAATTGTAAATTAAAGTGACCGTGACTGGGAATGGATTGGAGTGGGGACAGTTCTGTTTGAGGAAGTGTGGGGGTCTTCTGACGCGGCGCCGTCCACAGCTCCTAGAGGGACAGAGAGCGTAGCGGCAGATCACTCGAATTTCAACAGTTTACACAACTCAGTTTCTCAGGTAATGGCGTAGCCAAATGTGGTTAATCTTCGACAGTGCGGGACGATTCAGGTACTCACCGACAAGGCAGAGCTATTGCTCTGCCGCTGCGGTAGTTGCGTGTCGCACTGTTCAGTATTCTCTCTCCGTCTCTGAGGTGATCCACGCCGTCTGCTCGTCTCTCTGCTCTTATGTTGTGCTGGCCGTCGCTCTCCCCACTCTCCACTGTCCGTAACTGTTCCTCTCCCTCCACGGTGTTGTCGCTCCTGTGTCTCTCTCTCGTGTGTCTCTCTCCTCTGTCTCTTTTCCCTTTCCCTTTCAAACATTTCCCCGTTCTCTGTTGTACACACCCCCTGTGTGCCAACTGGCTCCGTGGGTTTCCAGCGCGTGCTCTGGTTGGCGGACCGTGTCTGTGCGTCTGTGCCCAGCTGTAGGCTTTTCGCTAATTCCAGTGATTGACAGGCTCAGTTCAGTCAGTGGCAGAACAAAATCATTAATACACACAACACAAATAAATCAACTCAAATAACTCAACATGCAGCAAAAAGTAATAAACAAAATCACAGCAAAGTAAGTATAATCGAAATCACAACAAACCAAAATAAATGATATCACAGCAAAGTAAATCATAATCAAAACACAGCAAAATCATAATAATAATAGTTCTGCCGACTGACACATCCGTGCTATTTCACCGTGTTTGGGGGCGATCGGGTTGGTTTCATTGTAAGCTCCACTCTGAGATCTGTCAGCAGCTAATGAGAGCGTGAGTCACATGGGGGCGCGGCTGCACACAGGCTGCACACAGGCAGTGCACACTGCACACAGACACACGGGACACACAAGCCGAGCAGAGTTTCATAGTAAGCTCTACTTGGGCTCTTTCCGCGTTCGCAACTAGTACATTTGTAGATTTTGATTATTATTACAGAACATAGTAATAGTAAAAACGAGGTTAGTTTTTTATATGTCTACGAAATGACACACAAAATGCCTTTTTTTATAATCAACTATTAAATCAATTAGTCTGACAAAACACATTTTTTTAGCAACCACAATTTTGTTGTACAACAACGTTGCACAAAGATAGTGAAAATAGCCGGTCTACAAGCTCACAGCTTGTCACAATACAACACATTCTAAGCGTGTAGATAAACCCAGGGTTACGTATGTAACCCCGGTTTTATTAGTAGCGTAAGCAACTGCTTACTATGGGATATCATCGCCCCCTGGCGATTGCACAGAGCAACAACAGGACTCCCGGAACTCCAATGTCCATTGGATAAGGGTCGTGCTCCGCCTCTGAAACCTTCCACTCTGCACGCTCAGAAGCACACAGAGGGGGTTCAAAACGTAAGCAGTTGCTTACGCTACTAATAAAACCGGGGTTACATACGTAACCCTGGGTTATTATAGCGTAGCTTTAAGCAACTGCTTACTATGGGACACATACACGTCCCCCGGGGGAGCCCCCAGTTGTGACAACCCTTACCCCCACGCTTGCCCAAGGCCTCAGGACCTGCCCCCGGCAGGACCCTGACCCCCAGGCACCCCAGACCCCTCGGGTCGGGACGCGCAGGACCTAAAAGGCAAGACCTTGACGGACAAAGGTCCTGTCCCTGTCACCAGTACAGGACAAAACCTAGATTATCCAACCAGTGACAGAGAACCCAAGGCCTCCTCCTCCCCGGACCATGCCTAGCCTGTCCCGGGAGGGCACGGAAGGCCAGCCAGGTAGGAAGAGAAGCATGCCCTCGGGCACCCCTCGCATTCCCCACCATGAAACTGGCCACTGCATACTTACAGGGAGAAACAACATGCCCCAGGGCAAGTTTTACACTCTCCCACCAGTAAGAAAAGTGCAAAAAGGTCGAGAGACGACCAATCAAACCGTGACAGGGAGAGAGAAGCACGCCCCCAGGCGTGCCTCGCAGTCCCTACCGTAAACCGTCTGCTGCACTGACCCAGGGAGAAACGGCATGCCCCAAGGCACTCTTCTACCTGGAGTCAGCTCCTACACCCAAAACTGTGCGCGCCATCTCAGACGCCGCCACGTCAAGGCTGTAGAAAGATGCAAAGGTCGAGGGAGACGACCAGTTAGCCGCGGAGTAGATTTCCTGCATCGACACCCCCTTGTAAAGGGCCCAAGATGCAGCCACACTCCGAGTAGAGTGGACCCTCAGTCCCACTGGGATAGGGACCCCCGTACTCACGTATGCCAACCGAATCGCCTCCACGATCCATCTGGCCAGGGTCGGTTTAGCCACCGCCTTCCTCTGACCTCGGCCAAAGGTCACGAAAAGCTGAGACGACCTACGGCCCATGGCAGTCCTCTGACAGTAGAGCTTCAGAGCCCTTACTGGACAGAGACAATGTAACCGTCTATCCTTCGCCGAAGAGAACGGCGGAGGATGAAAAGCCCCCAGTTCCACTGGGGCCCTGGCAACCGCGCCGGTTTTGGACACGAAGGCCAAGTTGGGTTTCAACAAAACCCTCTTGCCGTCGTCCGAAAATCACATGCAGTCCTCACTCACCGAGAGCGCCTGCATGTCACCGACGCGTTTTGCCGTACAAAGGGCCACCAGGAGCACCGTTTTGAAGCTGACGATCTTCAGATCTACAGTCTCAAAAGGTTCAAAGGGGGGCCGGCATAGCGCTTCCAGCAGTCAGGTCCCACTTCGGGAACAAAGGTCTGTTCACTGGCCTAGCTCGCTTAGCACCGGCCATAAACCGTTGCACCAGCGAGTGCATACCCACTGACTTGCCATCAAACCCATCGTGGCAAGCGGAGATAGCCGCCAGGTACACCTTGATGGTAGAGAAAGCCAAATCGTGGTCCAACCTGTCCTGCAGGTAGATCAGAATGCTTCTCACAGGGGCCTGAAAAGCAACCACAGGAGGCGACTGCTCCAGGCACCAAGTCTCGAACATATTCCACCGAATGTCGTACTGACTTCTGGTAGAGGCTGCTCTAGCCCCCTGAATGGTGGCTACCACGTCAGGGGGCAGCCCTAGTGAGCTCAGACTCGACCTTTCACGGGGTAAAACCACAGGTCTAGTCTCTGGGGGTCCTCGTGGAACACCTCGTTCTCGCCTTGTCTCAGGAGGTTCCTGAACAGGGGGAGAGGCCACGGCTCGTCGTAAAGGAGGGGAGAGGTCCAGGGGTGGAAAGGCATAGAGTAGCACGCTCGGCCAGTCGTGCGCTAGAGCGTCTACCCCCAAGGACCGGTCCTTGAGCCCCATCGAGAAGAACCGCGAGCACTTTGCGTTCTCTGCGGATGCGAACAGATCGATTTTTGCCCGGCCGAACCGGGCCCAGATCAGGTCCATCACTTTCGGGCATAGCGACCAGTCCCCGTACCGGAGCCCCCGTCTGGACAGCAGGTCCGCACCGCTGTTCAGGTGGCCCGGTACATGGGTGGCGCACAGCGAAGCTAGGCGTTGCAAGCTCCAAAGCGTCAACTCGCTCGCTAGTCTGTCCAAAACAAGAGACCCCAAGCCTCCTTGTTTGTTGACATAACACATCGTTGTGGTGTTGTCCGTCCTGACCAGGACATGGCACCCCACAATGCGGCTCTCGAAATGCTTGAGAGCCAGGAAGACTCCCAGCAGCTCCAGGTAGTTGATGTGGAACCTCCTCAGAGAGGAGTCCCAGAGCCCCCGGGCTGAGTAGCCTTCGTGGACAGCCCCCCAACCTGAGAGGCTGGCGTCCGTGGTAATCACCTTCCACGACACTACTGCGCCTATCCTGACTCCTTCGGACAGGAAGGTCGCGCGTGTCCATGGTTCGAGTGACGTCACACACTGTGATGTCACCACCACATTCCGTGAGCCCATGGAATGCGGTATCCTCAGAGACCGCATCCATCGCAGGAAAGGTCTCATGTGGAATCTGCCCAACCGGATCAGGTGTATGGCCGAAGCCATGAGACCTGCAGCTTGCATGCATGTCCTGTACGCGACCCGACGCCGCAGGCGCAGGGAGCGCACGCATGCCAAGAAGCTCGCCGTCCTGTCTTGAGACAGGCGCGCCACCATCGTGGTGGAATCCAAGGATATCCCCACGAAGGTGGCTAGTTGGGAAGGAATCAGAACGCTCTTCTGAGCGTTGATTGTGAAGCCCAGGGACTGCAGGTGCGCAATGGCCACCTTCATGTGCCGTGCCACCTCCTCCCTGGAGTCCGCTGCCAGTAGCCAGTCGTCTATATACGTCGCCAGACGCAGACCCTGCTGCCGCAGCGGGGCTATCGCCGCTTCTGTGCATTTCACGAAAACCCTGGGGCTCAGTGACATGCCGAAAGGGAGCACTGTGTACTCGTAGACCTTGCCTTCGTAAACGAAGCGCAGGAACTTGCGGTGCGGTGTGTAGATTGGGACGTGAAAATAGGCATCCTTGAGGTCTATACTCGTCCACCAATCTCCCTGTCGTATTGTCTGCAACAGCGTCGCCGTTGTGAGCATACGAAAATTGAAAACCTTCAGGAATCTGTTCAAACCCTTCAGGTTTAGAATAGGTCTTACGCCCCCCCCCATTCTTTTTCACCAGGAAATACTCTGAATAATAACCCAGACGGTTCTGATCCGGAGTCAATTCTCTGATTGCACCCTTGCTCAGGAGAGCTGAAACCTCTTCCCTCAGCGTTATGGCCGCTTTCAACATCCTTTCAACACGGTGCGCAGCACCCAAGGATTCGGTTCCATTCGGAAAAGCATCGAGCGAGAGGGTTCGTGGGGATGGTGGGGGCTGCTGACGTCACCTGCCCCGTCGGGCTTTGACCGATTGACAGTGGGGAATGCCCGTGACGTAGACGGGGAATTCCACACACCGTAGACATCCGCCCTGTAGCATTGCTTGGTAGCGCTAGCCGGGCTAATGTTGGTCTCGTCACAGAGCGCGCGGCCGTTCCCATGGGGACACGGGACGCTGCCGGCTCTCCAGACGTAGTCCCGGAACCTTGCCCCGGTGTAGTACCTACCCGGATCAGAACACCTCTCCCACCAGGGGAGTGTTGACCGGGGCCCGTCGAGGTGACTTCCGTTGAACTTCGTCCGCCATGTTGGTGAGGTCGATAGGAACGGACCTCTCGTGTGGTGTGTGTACCCGGAGCGAAAGCATGGTCCCCCTTGGGGACTTTAGCTGGTGTAACACCGGGGTTCTGTGAGACGTAAACTTCCGCCTCACCTCCGCCCTTTTGGCGAGGTGTGGGGAGGCGGCCATTTTGTGTCTCCTCCGTCTTGCAGAGGCGCTTTGCCGCCCTCTGCCGGACGGAAGGAGTAACTGCTGTGTCGCAGTTGGAATCAATGTTTTGTTTACACAGAACCCCCCTTTTACACCGCATATTAGAGACATTTGATTCGAAATTAAAGGTTTCTCTACCTGTAATTGATTCACAATTACAGCATGCACAGGATCTGTCCCTACAGTGTTTGGGATGTCGCCCCGTTCTTTTGGGGGACATAGCGAACACCGAGGGCTCATGAAATGTTGCAGAGGGCCCTGCTTCCCACCGGGAAACAGGTTGCCTTGACTTTTCATGGCACTGGAAAAAATGAGCATTTGTGTTTCTGACAATAGATTTATTCCACACACAGGAGGCATTTTTTACATGTATTTCTGGAAAAGGACACACATGACTTTGAACCGTATTCACTGTCTTTAGCGTCTTTCTTAGTCTCTTTGCACTGGTGGACTCGTCCTCGACTCTGTCCAACCTGGCAAGGAAAGCGCCAGTCCTTTTTCGTAAGTTGCGTTTCGAAAGCTGGCCCCGCATGATGCCGGCCGAGGGGCCGTGACGGGGCCCACTGTCCTTGCGTCGGGGCCGAGGTGAAGGGGGATGTGGCGGAGCTTTCTTGTCGTCCTTACGTCTCACGTCCTGGGCACCGAGAGAGCTATTGGGTCGCTCCCAGGAGCTGGCTCTGGTGGAGGACGCCCTGGATGCACCACGCTTGCGTCCAGAGGTGCGTCTGCCGCCCGCGG
The DNA here is from genome assembly GCF_963454915.1 of Gymnoscopelus microlampas. Classification (NCBI taxonomy): domain Eukaryota; kingdom Metazoa; phylum Chordata; class Actinopteri; order Myctophiformes; family Myctophidae; genus Gymnoscopelus; species Gymnoscopelus microlampas. Next base: position 3,456,980 of record NC_139946.1, read on the forward strand.
CTCCTTGCTGTTGAGGCCTGGCCACAGCGGGGGTTACGGGGGTTGAGAGGAGGCCTGTGGCTGTCTCCTCGAGCTGCTTCTCCGCCGCCTTGGTCTTGGTGATCAAGTTGGCAGCGGTGTCGAAGAGGTTGCCCGGCTTGAGCTGGAGGCTTTTCAGACCCGAGGTCAATATGGCCTTGCAACCGGAGGCGAGGTCGAGCCACTGTAGAGGACGGGAGAGTTACAATAAACTGAAACTGTTTTTAAACGAAAGCTCCCGTAGAGTAGCACGGTAGTGCCCTCGCTTTGGGTGTTTGTTTGATTTCATCATTTTCTCCTTAGTTATGCTTCGTTGGCTCTGTGTGCTTCGCGCTGGCAGAGTGGAAGAAGAGGCGGAGCTCATGTTAGACCCTTATCCAATGGACATTGGATTTCCGGGAGTCCTGTTGTTGCTCTGTGCAATCGCCAGGGGGCAATGATATCCCATAGTAAGCAGTTGCTTAAAGCTACGCTATAATAACTATAGATACTATAACTAAGATTGATTATATATATTTTTATAATCAATTGAATTGACACACACACACACACACACACACACACACACACGCACACGCACACGCACACACACACACACACACACACACACACACGCACACACAATTCAAAATACCAGGTGTAAGTTCGAGATTTTAGTGTGTGTTTTGTTATTCATGACCTTAAAATAAACATTTCTACAATGTCTATCATTTACAAAAGGAATTGTATTGTTTCTTACAGATTTTCTGGTGAAAACACAAGGGAGTGAACAACGGATTTCATTCTACCAAAAAAAGTTCAAAACAAATGTTGAGGTCCCCTTTGCGTGTGTACCTGAAGGGACAGTCCAAATGATGGACAAGCGGGAATTTGTAGGAAACTACACATATGTCAGCGTCATACAAGTTGAGAGCACAGAGGTCAGCAGTGAGCATGAGGTCACACAGATGGGGATGAAGAAAGCAGGCCAGGAGATCAAACTCAGTGAAATCTTTAAATCACCTTTTGGACCAAATATTCACATAAGAACAGTGATGTCCATTGGTATCGCAGGAGTTGGAAAAACCTTTCTTGTTCATAAGTTTATCTATGACTGGGCAACGACAGAAATGCAACATCCCCATCTCATATTTGTGCTCCACTTCCGCCGGCTAAATTTGCTGCATGGAAAAAGGTTTAGTTTGGCACAGCTAATTCACAAATGCATCGGCGCAGCCACATGCATCCCGGAAGAGGCTCTTAATTACATCTTCACAACGCTTCAAGAGTCAGGAATCTCTAGTTACGACAAGAGTCCCTTCAAACTTTTGTTCATCCTCGATGGATTAGATGAAAGTCGGCTGACCCTAGACTTCAATACTTTCCATGACTGCTCTGGTCCCACCTCACTGGAGGTCCTATTGGTAAACCTGATGAAAGGGGAGCTGCTTCGCTGTGCTCACATCTGGATAACCACACGCCCTGCAGCGGCCAAAAAGATCCCTTCTGGCTTTGTTCATATAGTGACAGAGGTGAAAGGGTTCAGTGATGACAAGAAGAAGGAGTACATCATGAAGAGATTCGGTGATGAGAACCAGGCCAACATAATCATCTCACACATCACTGCATCAAAGAGCCTCCACATCATGTGTGAAATCCCAGTCTTCTGTTCGATCACTGCCACAGTTCTGGAGGACATGTTGACAACAGACCAGACAGGAGAACTGCCCAAGACCCAGACTGAGATGTACTGCCGCTTCATGTTGGTTCAGACAAGGAGGGATGGGGAGAAGTATGAGACACAGACTGATAGAACTGTTCTTCTGAAGCTGGCCAGACTAGCATTTGAACATCTGAAGACAGGGAACCTCATCTTTTACCAAACAGACCTTAAAAAATGTGGTCTTGGTGTTAAAGAAGCCCCACAGTACTCAGCCATGTGCACAGAGATCTTCAAAAAAGACAGTGATTTCTGCAAGGAAGAACCCGTCTACTGCTTTGTTCATCTGAGCATTCAGGAATTTCTGGCTGCAGTTTACCTGTACCACTGTTTCAGAGAGAGGAAGATCCTGGCTGACTGGAAGATATTCCTGAAATTAAGAAAGCTCAAGTCCCTGGATGACTTCCTGAAATATACCATGCGCAAAGCCCTAAAGAGTGAAAACGGCCACCTGGACCTCTTTGTGCGTTTCCTTCATGGCCTCTCACTGGAGTCCAATCAGCGTCTGTTACAAGGCCTGCTGGGTCAGACAGAGAACAGTTCAGAGAGCGTCCAGAAAGTCATCCAGAACTTGAAGGAGATGAACACTGATGCCTCTCCTGACAGATGTATCAACATCTTCCACTGTCTGATGGAGATGAAGGACCAGTCAGTATATCAGTACATCCAAACATACCTGAAGTCAGAGAGCAAGAGGGTGAAGAAACTCTCTGAGATCCAGTGTTCAGCTCTGGCCTACATGCTACATATGTCAGAGGAGGTTCTGGATGAGTTGAAGCTGAGCACATTCAACACATCCTTGGAGGGGCGTCGGAGACTGATCCCAGCTTTGAGGAACTGCATAAAGGCTGAGTTAGTAGTCATGTCAATATCAACACATTAGAACAGTCAAAATCATTCTAAAGCCCTTCAGTCATTTTATACATTTTGACTTGCTTTAATGTAGTTCTGTTATCTGTTTGGGTTATAGGTGATATTAAATATAAAACACTTCATATAGTCATTATAAATGCAGCAAAATTACAGCAAGACCTTGGTTTATGTGCAGCCTATGTACATATTATTGCATTATTATGTTTTTGCTACTGTATCAATTATTGTTTTCATACATATTATTAATACTAGCATTAGTTGTTGTAATATTAGTATTATGGCCCATCACAACAAACAGATGATGGCTTGGGACAGATTTGAACATCTGTTAATATTTTACATCAACCAAGCAACGTTGCATGCGTGCTCTGTTACCTCGAATACAATACGTTTTTTATTTTAGGCCATTTATTATTAATTAAACTTTCACATTTTCCCCTCAATGTCCCTTCCTGCAATGGAAAAGGACTTTGTTATTCACTGTTAGAAAAATGGCCCGTGAGCCAGGTGATCTGACTCTTACGCTCACTACGTTAGTTGCAGAGCAAGTAAGGCAAAGGCCCCGCCTCCCCCTCATGTCAATGTAGTTGTCAATGTTTACAACTTGATGAGAGGACATATGGAAATATCCTTATGGACTCCTTGACGAGTGATCAGGTGAACGTGTTCTCTCTCTCTCTCCTTTGCAGATGCACATCTCTCTACTAGTAGTTGGTAGAGGGAGAGGGAGATAGTTAGATGGATAGATAGATCTATCTATGGATGGATGGATGGATGGATGGATGGATGGATGGATGGATGGATGGATGGAGATAGATAGATAGATAGATAGATAGATAGATAGATAGATAGATAGATAGATAGATAGATAGATAGATAGATAGATAGATAGAAAGATAGACCATTTCGCCAGTTATAAAAAAAGTATACACATATATATATCTTTTTTTTAAATGGCAGATCTACAAGCTCACAATGCGTCGTTTTACAGTGCGCTGTGAGCTTGTAGAGAAGTACAGGTGTACAGGGCTGAAGTGGTTACTGTATGTTCTGTAATAATAATCAACATCTATAAGTAACTAGTAACTAAAGGTTTCACATAGTTGTAGTAGAGTAAAAGTACAAAGTTTGTGTGTGTGTGTGTGTGTGTGTGTGTGTGTGTGTGTGTGTGTGTGTGTGTGTGTGTGTGTGTGTGTGTGTGTGTGTGTGTGTGTGAAAAGTGTTAATAGGACAGATTAACATTTTCATGTGTTCATATCCATTCAGTTTGCAGAACTGTGGACTCACAGAGAGATGCTGTGACGATCTGGCCTCCGCTATCAGCTCCAACTCCACTCGGTGCCGCGCTATGAGCTTGTAGATCTGCCGAGCCCGTAGTACTACGGGCTATGGTCTTTTTAATGGTTACCACGTTAGATTACCCCCTCAGGCATATTGTGGGTTAATCTCATCCATGAAAATTACATAGAAGTTGAAAAAAGTGGGGGGAAAAAGTGATCACACAAAACACATTATTACAAAACACTAAAGCCAAGATATAACGTCAATCAGGGGGTCCGCGATCTACCCGTAAGCTTAATCCGAGCAGCGAGCGGCTGCCTGTGATCAGTGAGAGGGAAGCACCCGGGGGAAGCATGCAGCACCCGGGGTAAGCATCCGTGTGCACGTCACATGCTTGCGCTCGTAATGTGCACGCGCCTGTGATCAGTGAGAGGGGAGCACCCGGGGAAGCATGCATGCAGCACCTGGGGGAAGCATCAGTTTGCACGTCACATGCTTGCGCTCGTAATGTGCACGCGCCTGTGATCAGTGAGAGGGGAGCACCCGGGGAAGCATGCATGCAGCACCTGGGGGAAGCATCAGTTTGCACGTCACATGCTTGCGCTCGTAATGTGCACGAGCATACTCATACACGCGCGGGGATGCACTATTCCTGACCCCAAACACATCAGCCGAGCCGAGTGATGTGGTCGCCTCGCTATCATTGTTTTGAAACAAATAAAGAAAAACTTACCGCGATCGCGATCATTGCAACACAAGTGCGTCACAGTCGCCATGAATCCGTCCATGGAGTTTATTTTTATATGGATAAATCCGTGTGCCATGATCGGCGCGTTGCAGAGGACTACTGAAGGTAGGACTTTGTTCTTTTTCCAGCGCCCTTACCCGCCACCGAACCACCGTCCCTGGGCACGGAGGTTGTGTGTGTGTGTGTGTGTGTGTGTGTGTGTGTGTGTGTGTGTGTGTGTGTGTGTGTGTGTGTGTGTGTGTGTGCGTGTGTGTGCGTGTGTGTGTGTTTGTGCGCGCGCCTCAGTGCAGGGAGGCTGCGCGCACACGCGCTCACACAGGGACCGTGAGTCTCTCATGTGTAGTTGCCGATCGCTATCGTTGTTGTTTTGAAACAAAAAGAAAAAGTTAGGCTTGTGTTTGTGTGTGTGTGTGTGTGCGCGCGCGCCTCACTGCAGGGAGGCTGCGCGCACAGGCGCACACAAGAGTTGCCGATCGCTATTGTTGTGTTTTGAAACAAAAAGAAAAAGTTAGGCTTGTGTCTGTGTGTGTGTGTGTGTGTGTGTGTGTGTGTGTGTGTGTGTGCGAGCGCGACTCACTGCAGGGAGGCTGCGCGCACAGACGCACACATACTCACACGTGAATGAGTCAGAGTTGCGATCGCTATCGTTGTTGTTTTGAAACAAACAAAGAAAGTTAGTCTCTCCCGTGTTCGGATCGCCGTGCTCACAACCGTGTGTTGTGGATCGGCTATTTCCCCAATAGACTTGAAATGTGATTTGTGGACTATTAGTCAATTTAGTAAGTTACGCGATACAAATAGTACATATCACTTTGTTTTTTGGGCTTGTTTTCATAGACCTGGTTGCTTATTTCTCTCTCACAAGTCACAACCTGGCGTGGAATGTGTCTCACGTGAGCAGAGAGTCTTCAACCTGTGGGTTGGGATCTCAATGCCTTGTTAGCTTGTTAGCTTGTAGACAGATACTTTATTGTCCTTGCGGAAATTCATTTTGTACCAAGCAGCCATCAGGATACAAAAAAATCACACAACATAACATAAATACATATGTGGGCAAAAAGTTTGGAAAAGATAGCTCTCGATGAATGTATTGATGTTGCACTTTGAACTTTGAATTATTATTTATTATTATTTTTCATTTATTATTATTTTGAAAAAAAAATACAGTGAAAAATGTTGTTTGAAATGAGCTGAAATAAGCTTGCACTTTGGAAACAGTGATAAACCTTTTTTCAAATGAAAGAAGAGATTCTAAGCTTTGTTTTGAGATATTCCATGTGTTCATAGTCATAGCACAAAATATTCTGTGAGTCAGAATGGTCAAAATGTCTGGCAGTGGGGAAGCCTGTTCTAGAAAACCCTATGGCAGTCAATGTGTTAATGGGTTAAATGTATTATTTAAAAAAAGGACTTGACCAAAGACAGTTAATAAGACAGATTAACATTTTCATGTGTTCATCTCCATTCAGGTTGCAGGACTGTGGACTCACAGAGAGATGCTTTGACGATCTGGCCTCCGTTCTCAGCTCCAGCTCCTCTAGTCTGACACGACTGAACCTGTCTGGTAACGTGCTGCACGATGCAGGGGCTAAGCGTCTCTGTGTTGGACTGAAGAGTCCACATTGTAAACTGCCGGAGCTCTGGTCAGTAGTCCTGAAGTTTGTCACAGTCCTGTCTTTTTCTTCAAGCCTGTCTCTCTCCCTGGTGTCTTTTCTTTGGCTTGTAAATCTATGTTGCAGATTGGTGCAGTCAAATTGACTGACATCACTGTATGAATTATTGTTCTCATACATATTATTAATACTAGCATTAGTTGTTGTAGTATTAGTATTATGGCCCATCACAACAAACAGATAATCAGTTGGGACAGATTTGAACATCAGCAATATTTCACATCAACCAAGCAACGTTACATGTTGACGACTAGCCTGCCTGCTGCGCTCCGGGAAATCTAGAAGGTGCTCCGTCACCTCAAATACAAATACGTTTTTTATTTTAGGCTATTTATTATTAATTACATTTTCACATTTTCCCTTCAATGTCCTTTCCTGCAATGGAAAAGGACTTTATTATTCACTGTTAGAAAAATGTCCCGTGAGCCAGGTGATCTGACTCTTACGCTCACTACGTTAGTTGCAGAGGACTCCGCAAGTAAGGCAAAGGCCCCGTCTCCCCCTCATGTCAATGTAGTTGTCAATGTTTACAACTTGATGAGTGGACATATGGAAATATCCTTATAGACGTGTTCTCTCTCTCCTTTGCAGATGCATATCTCTCTACTAGTAGTCGGTAGAGGGAGAGGGAAATAGATAGATAGATAGATAGATAGATAGATAGATAGATAGATAGATAGTTTGCATCAAAATAGCAGAGCTACAAGATTACAAGTCGCCGCAATGTGACACTCTGTAGATCTTGCAGATCAGCTATTTTCAAAATATGTTGGGGAAAAAACTACATTTTAATTTGGGGGTACTTGACATGAAAGGTTTGAGAACAACACTGGTCTAGAACAACTCTGACAGCTGGGTAGCCACAGTTTTTACAAATTGTTTGATATGGCACTCAACAACTACAACAGCAAAGCTTGGATAGAGATAAACTGCATCATATTTTAGAGGGAAATCTCAATGTTTCAACCTCAATGACTTGACTGACTATCATTCACTACATCAGTGATATTATTTACAACATCACTGCACACATTTTACTATTGTTACAGTGTGAAGGGCATACCTTGAACCTTACATTCCCATATTTATGTGAACATCCCCTTAACTTAGACATATTATGTAAACGATGAAAATGTAGTTTATTGGTCATTATGGTTTATTGTTCATTCTAATCTAGCATTTCACAGCCTTTATGTATTAATGCTGTTTCAAATGATACAGCAACTCAGTGGTTGCATACAGAAGCAATACTGTTAGATTGCAGTATGTATGGGAGAAAGGCGTGTGTGTGTGTGTGTGTGTGTGTGTGTGTGTGTGTGTGTGTGTGTGTGTGTGTGTGTGTGTGTGTGTGTGTGTGTGTGTGTGTGTGTCAGGGATAAACTAAAACAAATGTTGAATCTTAACAGTCATGCTTTCAATAAACCAAATTGAAAGCATGAGCGCGTGCACGTGTGCGTGTGCGCGCGCGTGTGTGGTCGGGGCCATATATGTTAGTGCACTGTGGTTGGGAAGCCTTGTGGCTTGCATTGCATTCTAGTGTTGGTTCTACCGAATTGCTTGGGGGGCGGTGAAAACGAGTGCTACTTATCTGCTACTTAACATTATACTGTATATGTGTTTTGAAGTGGCAGATCTACAAGCTCCCAAAGCGTCGCATTACAGTGCGCTGTGAGCTTGTGGAGAAGTACAGGTGAACAGGGCTGAAGTGGTTACTGTATGTTTTGTAATAATAATCAAAATCTAAGTAACTAGAAACTAAAGGTTTTACATACATAGTTGAGTAAAAGTACAAAGTTTGCTTCTGAGATGTAGTAGAGTAGAAGTAGAATGTGTGTGTGTGTGTGTGTCTGTGTGTGTGTGTGTGTGTGTGTGTGTGTGGGTGTGCGTGTGCGTGCGTGCGTGCGTGCGTGCGTGCGCGTGTTGTATGAAGTAAAGTCAAATGTTGTATGATTTGGATTGTGGATTAGTGGTTTAAAAATGCTTTATGTGTGTTTGTGGTTGGATGTGGTGGTGGCTGCACTTTGTGTATATGTTTATTTATAATTATTTGTTATTTTAATGTGAAGCACACTGAGTGTATCTGGTATTAAATGTGTTATACAAATAAAAAGGACTTGACCAAAGACAGTTAATAAGACAGAATAACATTTTCATGTGTTCATCTCCATTCAGGTTGAAGGACTGTGGACTCACAGAGAGATGCTGTGAAGACCTGGCCTCTGTTTTCAGCTACAATTCCTCTAGTCTGACAATCCTGGACCTGTGGGGTAACGCGCTGCACGATGCAGGCGCTAAGCGTCTCTGTGTTGGACTGAAGAGTCCACATTGTAAACTGGTGGAGCTCAGGTCAGTAGTCCTGAAGTTTGTCACAGTCCTGTCTTTTTCTTCAAGCCTCTCTCCCTGGTGTCTTTTCTTTGGCTTGTAAATCTATGTTGCAGATTGGTCCAGTCAAATTGACTGACATCACGTGATGGATATGAGTCCAAAAATACACAAACTAATTAAACGAATACATTTTCACCTTCCAAATTGTTCCAACTTCATCTATGTATTCATTCTATGTTTACCAAACAGAAAATGGAGTAGTTTTTCCTGTTCCATGACCCTGGTACCACCATAACACATTATATAATGCAAGAGTTTTCAAAGTGGGGTCCGCGTACCCCCAGGGGTCCTTGAGGTGGTTCCAGGGGGTCCGCATCAAAATGTGATAATAGTAGCACCAACAACTGTTCAATCTACAAGCCCACAACACGTTGCAACTTTAACAACATAAATCGTGTATGGGGGTCCATGGCACAACATATTTTCAGATGGAGGTCTGCGGCCATTGAGCATTTTCATGTGACCAAAATATGGACTCCTGGGTTAATGTGGTTAAAAGAACATCTTATTCTCCCAGGCCTGTGGTCAGTTTTGTTTGTGTGTGTGTGTGTGTGTGTGTGTGTGTGTGTGTGTGTGTGCGTGCGTGCGTGCGTGCGTGCGTGCGTGCGTGCGTGCGTGCGTGCGCGTGCACACTGAGTGTATCTGGTATTAACCCATTAAGGTTTAAGGTTCCGATTCTACAAAATGTCTTCTAAATCCTAACAGTTTTTTGAAAAAACTTATGTTGCTATTTCAGTGGTTTTCAAACTTTTTCATGTCAAGGACCCCCAAAATATATATGTATTTATCCGCGGACCCCCATCTCAAAATATTTTGTTCCAGGGACCCCCCAGAAGCAAAGATTTGAGTTACAAATGTTCGCTTTAAAAATATATTCAAAGATTTGCACAAATTTCCTCGATTTTTCAAAAATAGCAGATCTACAAGCTCGTAGCCGGCACTCGGTGCCGCGCTACGAGCTTGTAGATCTGCTATTTTTGAATAGCCAAAGTGTAAAATAATTATTTTTAGCTCAAATCTAAAAATGACACAGATGCGTCCCTGGTCTTAATCGGTTAAAAAAAAAGACTTGACCAAAGACAGTTTATAAGACAGAATAACATTTTCATGCGTTCATCTCCATTCAGGTTGAGGGGCTGTGGACTCACAGAGAGATGCTGTGAAGATCTGTCCTTCGTTATCAGCTCCAACTCCTCTAGTCTGACCATCCTGAACCTGTACGATAACAAGCTGCACGATGCAGGCGCTAAGCGTCTCTGTGTTGGACTGAAGAGTCCACATTGTAAACTGGTGGAGCTCAGGTCAGTAGTCTTGAAGTTTGTCACAGTCCTGTCTTTTTCTTCAAGCCTGTCTGTCTCTCTCCCTGGTGTATTTTCTTTGGCTTGTAAATCTATTTTGCAGATTGGTCCAGTCAAATTGACTGACATCACGTGATGGATATGAGTCCAAAAATACACAAACTAATTAAACTAATACATTTCAACTTCCAAATTGTTCCGACTTCATTTATGTATTTATTTTATGTTTACCAAACAGAAAACTTAGTAGTTTTTCCTGTTCCATGACCACCACGGTACCACCATAACACATTATATAATGCAAGAGTTTTCAAAGTGAGGTCCGCGTACCCCCAGGGGTCCTTGAGGTGGTTCCAGGGGGTCCGCATCAAAATGTGATAATAATAGCACCAACAACTGTTCAATCTACAATCTCACAACACGTTGCAACTTTAAAGGTTCTATGACATTCATTTTCATGGGTGTAATTGACCTTGACCTCAATTACACCCAAAAAATCTGAACTTTGAACATTCAGTGGATTTTCTGTGGTCCCTCAACAGCGACACCCGCAGGCAAAGATTTTTTTTTTCATTGCAGTTGAAAAGGCTTTAGAAATGTGAGAGAAAAACACCTGCCATGGATCAATGGAGTGGATTTTTTTGTTAAAACCTTTAATACACGTTTGAAGGACCATGACAAAAACTTTTAATGTGTGGTAAAACTGAACGTCATGAAACCTTTAACAACATCGTGTATGGGTCCATGGCACAACCTATTTTCAGATGGAGGTCTGCGGCCATTGAGCATTTTCATGTGACCAAAACATGGACTCCTGGGTTAAGAACATCTTATTTTCCCAGGCCTGTGGTCAGTTTTTTGTGTGTGTGTGTGTGTGTGTGTGTGTGTGTGTGTGTGTGTGTGTGTGTGTGTGTGTGTGTGTGTGTGTGTGTGTGTGTGTGTGTGTGTGTGTGTGTGCGTGCGTGCGTGCGTGCGTGCGTGCGTGTGCATGTGCGTGCCTGTGTGTGGTGTCATTGTGGGGTGTGTGTGTGCGTGCATGTGTGCGTGCATGTGTTTGTGTGTGCGTGTTGTATGAAATGAAGTGAAATGTTGTATGATTTGGATTGTGGATTAGTGGTTTATAAATGCTTATAAATGTGTCTTTGTGGTTGGATGTGGTGGTGGCTGCACTTTGTATATCTGTTTATTTATAATTATTTGTTATTTTAATGTGAAGCACACTGAGTTTATCTGGTATTAAATGTGTTATGCAAAAAAAAGGACTTGACCAAAGACAGTTAATAACACAGAATAACATTTTCATGTGTTCATCTCCATTCAGGTTGGGTCGCTGTGGACTGACAGAGAGAGGCTGTGAAGATCTGGCCTCCGTTCTCAGCTCCAACTCCTCTAGTCTGACACACCTGAACCTGTGGGGTAACGAGCTGCACGATGCAGGCGCTAATCGTCTCTGTGTTGGACTGAAGAGTCCACATTGTAAACTGGTGGATCTCTGGTCAGTAGTCCTGAAGTTTGTCACAGTCCTGTCTTTTTCTTCAAGCCTGTCTGTCTCTCTCCCTGGTGTCTTTTCTTTGGCTTGTAAATCTATGTTGCAGATTGGTCCAGTCAAATTGACTGACATCACGTGATGGATATGAGTCCAAAAATACACAAACTGATTAAACTAATACATTTTCAACTTCCAAATTGTTCCGACTTCATTTATGTATTTATTCTATGTTTACCAAACAGAAAACATAGTTTTCCCTGTTCCATGACCACCACGGTACCAACGTCCAGTCCTGTTTTAAGTTAAACATTATAAAACTGAATGAGAGAGAGAGAGAGAGAGAGAGAGAGAGAGAGAGAGGGAGAGAGAGAGCGTGATCTGTGTGTTTTTGTTTGTGTGTGTGTGTGTGTGTGTGTGTGTGTGTGTGTGTGTGTGTGTGTGTGTGTGTGTGTGTGTGTGTGTGTGTGTTGTGTGAGCAGCAGCGTGTCTGTCACACGGGAACCCGTGCCTTCTTTTGTTGTTGTTGCCAGATTTTGCCAGAGAAATAAGCAACCAGATCTATGAGAACAAGCTCAACAAACGCGACAGGCCACATGAGCACTTTTAACCTATATACAGATACATTGGATTTTTGAAAATAGCCGATCTACAAGCTCATGTTGTAGATAGGCTATTTTCAAAGAAGAACATATTGGAGAAAAAAAGATGGAAATTGTGGAATATTTTCCAGATCCACAAAGATCTTGTATGGGGGTCTGGGGCACAACATATTTTCAGAAGGGGGGAGGTCTGCAGACAAATATTAATTTGGGGGTCCTTGCCATGGAAATGTTTGAAAACAACTGGTTCAAACAACATTAGGTCACAAGGCCAAATAAGCAACTAAACTGTCAAGCAACTTCACAGAAAAAACAAGCCCAAAGTCGCTTATAATAAGCGGACATGGCAACGCTAGTACTGCGTAGCCTACTTGAAGAGAGAGAGAGAGAAAGAGAGAGACGCATCACGGGAGACGTCGATTAAAATGACTTGGAATAAAAACAAATGTATGTATTGGGTCTGATCCTGTATAGCATCTTAGTGAACTATCCTACAGTGTGTAATCCCTGGTCGGGGATCAATCTGTAGTGTGAAAACCACAACGATATATGAGAGCCGATTTCAAGAAATAAACTCCTGCTGTGTGTAATGTTCAACGATCAAATGAATCCCCGACCACTTTAAAAGTCCTACAGTGTGTACCTGCCCTTAATAAAACAGATTAACATTTCCATGTGTTCATCTCCATTCAGGTTGGGGTACTGTGGACTGACAGAGAGATGCTGGGACGATCTGGCCTCCGTTCTCAGCTCCAACTCCTCTAGTCTGACACACCTGAACCTGTGGGGTAACGAGCTGCACGATGCAGGCGCTAAGCGTCTCTGTGTTGGACTGAAGAGTCCACATTGTAAACTGGTGGATCTCCAGTAAGTAGTCCTGAAGTTTGTCACAGTCCTGTCTTTTTCTTCAAGCCTGTCTGTCTCTCTCCCTGGTGTCTTTTCTTTGGCTTGTATGGATGAGTGTAAATAAAAGATGAGTGTTAAAATGTTTTAATTTACTGCTTTCTATAGTTTTAGCAATTTTTGCGATCTTTTTTTACAGTGGGCGGAGGCATTCTGTCCGGTGGCTAAATATGTATTTTTTTTACACAATAACCCGGCGTTTTCTTTGTTATTATTTACAGTAGCTCTTCTAGCCCCCAATAACTCACATCTGGCCATCAAAGACCACCGTACCTTTTTTTATTGTGTAAAAAAGGCATATTTAGCCACCGGAATAGACAGAATGCCCCCGCCCACTGTAAAAAAGATCGCAAAAATTGCAAAAACTATAGAAAGCAGTAAATGAAAAAGAAATAACACTCATCTTTTATTTACTTTAATTACAAGCTAAAATATAAACAACCGTAAAAAAACAAAGTTGTCCTTTTTTAAGCCTTTTATTTATTCGTTGCACACATGAGCATTTGGGATTTGAGCAAAGGGTTGATGAGGCTTTCCGGTTGTGGAGTAGTTCTTCTTCTTCTTCCTCCTCATCTTCATCTGAACCAGATTCAGGTTCAAACATTTATGGCTGTATTTGTCCAATTTGTCCTCCCTCTGCCATTTTGTAAACAAATGGGCAGAACCATGGGCAGTCCTTTAGTGATAAGGGGGAAGGACTAGGACAGGTGGGTGGTCTTATAGGAGGAAGCGGAGGGACTGGATTAGATGTGTGGTGCTAAGTGAAACCAGGTATACTTAATGAACTGGTGGGTGTGTCTACATAAAAACAACATTTTAACACTTACCGTGCACTTTTTTTTTTGGAAAGAAATCCTTACATAATAATAATACCTTATGATCAGGTTTTAGGGTTGAAAAGTATCATGGCACTCCATCTTTAACAACATAAATCGTGTATGGGGTCCATGGCACAACATATTTTCAGATGGAGGTCTGCGGCCTTTGAGCATTTTCATGTGACCAAAATATGGACTCCTGGGTTAATGTGGTTAAAAGAAGAACATCTTATTTTCCCAGGCCTGTGGTCAGTGTTGTGCGTGCGTGCGTGCGTGCGTGCGTGCGTGCGTGTGTGTGTGTGTGTGCATGCCTGTGTGTGTGTGGTGTCACTGTGGGGTGTGTGTGTGTGTGCGTGCATGTGCGCATGTATGTGTTTGTGTGTGCGTGTTGTATGAAGTGAATTGAAATGTTGTATGATTTGAATTGTGGATTAGAGGTTTATGAATACTTTATGTGTGTTTGTGGTTGGATGGGGTGGGGGCTGCACTTTGTATATCTGTTTATTTATAATTATTTGTTATTTTATTGTGAAGCACACTGAGTGTATCTGGTATTAAATGTGTTATAAAAAAAGACCAAAGACAGTTAATAAGGAGTATTTAGCCGCGGACATCTCAAAATATTTTGTTCCAGGGACCCCCCCAGAAGCAAAGATTTGAGTTACAAATGTTCGCTTTAAAAATATTCAAAGATTTGCACAAATTTCCTCGATTAAAAAAAAATAGCAGATCTACAAGCTCGTAGCGCGGCACTCGGTGCCGCGCTACGAGCTTGTAGATCTGCTATTTTTCAATAGTTTAAGTGTAAAATAATGCTTTTTAGCTCAAATCTAAAAATGACACAGATGCGTCCCAGGTCTTAATGGGTTAAATGTGTTATACAAAAAAAAGGACTTGACCAAAGACAGTTAATAAGACAGATTAACATTTTCATGTGTTCATCTCCATTCAGGTTGAGGGGCTGTGGACTCACAGAGAGATGCTGTGAAGATCTGGCCTCGGTTCTCAGCTCCAATTCCTCTAGTCTGACCATCCTGGACCTGTCTAGTAACGCGCTGCACGATGCAGGCGCTAAGTGTCTCTGTGTTGGACTGAAGAGTCCATTTTGTAAACTGGCTAATCTCCTGTAAGTAGTCCTGAAGTTTGTCACAGTCCTGTCTTTTTCTTCAAGCCTGTCTATCTTCTCGCCCTGGTGTCTTTTCTTTGGCTTGTAAATCTATGTTGCAGATTGGTCCAGTCAAATTGACTGACATCAGTCAATTTGTCCTTGAGGGGGTTCTAGGGGGTCCCCAGCAAAATGTAATAATAATACCATTTAAATAATTGTAACCACTTTAACTCTATATCGGCTATTTGAAATCTACAACACGTTGCAACTTTAACAACATAAATCGTGTACATAGGTAAAAGTATCAATACCACAATGTTGGAATATTCAAGTAAACTACATATACAAGTAAAAGTCCGGTATTGAGTGAAAGTACAAAAGTATTGGCATCAAAATATACTTATATAAAATAAATAATAATATAAAAGTACTCATTACGCAGAATGTCCCATTTCGCCAGTTATCAAATTCTATAAACAATATGTTTTAAATAGCAGATCTACAAGCTCACAACGTGTCGCATTAAGGTGCGTTGTGAGCTTGTAGAGAAGTATATAGGGCTGAAGTGGTTACTGTATGTTTTGTAATAATAATCAAAATCTACAAAGTAACTAGTAACTAAAGATTTCACATAGTTGTAGTGGAGTAAAATAACAATTTTCTTTTCTGAGATGTAGTGGATTAAAAGTAAAAGTATTGAAAACTAGAAAAAGTGCTCCTCGGAGCACAGGTCTCCGCCAGGTTCGGTAGGTTATTGTGGCCTCCTGGTGGCGCTATAATAGGCCAATGTGAATTGGGTGCCATTTCTTCTTGGGCCTTTCACGTTAATCGGACCTTTCATTCATGATTTGAGGCATTTTGTTCCAAAAATGTGTTTTGCTAAATTATACCTGCTGGTGGCGCTATAACAGGTCAATGTGAAAAGGGTGGCATTTCTTCCTCGGCCTAGTGGGAATGTGAAATTGCACGGAAAGCGCAAGCTGCGTTCATGATTTCAGGCATTTTGTTCAAAACGGACCAATCCTGCAAATTTTGGAAGGCAACCTTAGCCAATGAGGATGGAATATGGAAAATCGGACAGATCTGTGTTGATCACATGACTATAGAGATACTGTGTACCGATTTGCATGACGTTTTGATAAAAATCTGTAGGAGTAAATGGCTTTTGCACAACTCGGCCTCCTGGTGGCGCTATAACAGGCCCTGTCTGTCAGTCTGTCTGTCTGTCTCTCTCTCTCTTTTATAGATGTATCTCTCTGTATCAGTCCTCTCTCCTGATTTGATGGCAGATTGGCCAGCCCAGTTCTGATCTATTGATTGATGAAAAAAAAAAACAGATCTAGCTCTGTGTTGAGTTCTCATACTGATTTGCCATTTCCATACAAGTGGCATTAGGCATTGTAAATAGATTGTGTATGAAATGAAAGCCTGCTAGATACTTATTAAGGATTAAGCACGCTGACGTCACCAAATTTAGAGCGACGCCCTTCTGCACTCTGATTGGTTAGGAGATAACAAGGTCCTAAAACCATCGTTCCTGCATGGTTCACCCAGGCTTTTTTTCTTTTGTAACAAAAAAAATCACACCCTGTGTGAAGGTAGCGGCGCCTTTGATACATTTTGTCATCGATATATGTTTATAATGTGTTTATAGCCACGTGTCATGACTGTGAAGCTTGACCAATCACTTTGTTGACGCACCTGACCAATCAAAACGTTGATGGACCTGACCAATCAGAACGTTGACGGACCTGACCAATCAGAACGTTGACGGACCTGACCAATCAGAACGTTGACGGACCTGACCAATCAGAACGTTGACGGACACGGACAAAGTCAGGTATAGAGCAGGATCCGCTCTACCTAAAGGTATAGAGCGGCTAGCGCCGCTAAAAAAAGCATGGGTTTCCGAGGCTACCCCATGGAGACTTGAATTCATGGATATCTTTTTTTTTTCTCGGATTCCTAAGCCAATAATTTGATGACCGTATCATATCGATGACAAAATGTATCAAAGGCGCCGCTACCTTCACACAGGGTGTGATTATTTTTTGTTACAAAAGAAAAAAAGCCTGGGCGAACGATGCAGGAACGATGGTCTTAGGACCTTGTTATCTCCTAACCAATCAAAGTGCAGAGGGGCGTCGCTCTAAATTTGGTGACGTCAGCGTGCTCCGTGCACAGGCCGTGGGGGGGAGGGGGGAGGGGAGGCGGGGACATAGATTGGTGAAGCAATAGGAAGCCCCGCACGAATCCGGGCGGCTGGGTTTGGATCCGCCCTTCAAGACCATCGATCGGGCTCGTTCTTTCAGTCTAGTCTCACCCAAGCACGCTCACACACACACGCACGCACGCACGCACGCACGCACGCACGCACACACACACACACACACACACACACACACACACACACACACACACACACACTCCTGGTAGACTCTGTGGTCAGATCAGTTCATAGTGATATTGAGTTCTAATATGTTATAACTATAATAATGTGTGTTTAGCTTTAGTTTTCTTCATGAATATACAAATACTCATTTTCTATTCTCCATTGTCTTGTATTCGTTTGTTTCAGGTTGCTGTACAACAACCTCACAGAGGAATGCAAAGAGGAGTTATCAGTTCTCAGCTCCAACACATCCTGTGAGATAAAAACCTAAAACTGTCCAACACATCAGTGTGATAACTGTGTAGCTGTGATGTGAGCTGATGTGGGAGGAGAGTCACAGTAGCAGGTGTGTCATTAGTAAGTCAGCAGCACACACAGGGTTAAATGTGGTGTCAACGAGGACCATGATCTGCTTGGCCTGCAGCCCACCTGCTGGGACCACCAGGTCAAGCGGTGTACAGGCACACACACACACATGCATGTTTTGTGCCGTTTTCCTCACTTCAGTTGGTGGAGACGCACCCAGATAGACCAATGGTTCTCAAACTGTGGGTCGGGACCCCCAGGGGGGTCCCCAAATGATGTATTTTTTAAATTTATTTTAGGAGTGGGGGGTGGGGGGTAAACAGATCAACAGGCAATAAACTGTAAGTGTATCTGCACACTAATTACTTTTGACCATAAAAACATGGTCAAACGTTGGCCAAATTGTCAAATATTACTTAAGAAAGAGGCAAATAACTCCTAAAATTCCGAGTGCTTGTCAGGCTGGGGGGTCTACACACCCTGATGAAGACCACTGTTCAAAACCTTCATCATTAAAACCACTGTCAGTGTTTGTACAGCAGTCTACACACCCTGATGAAGACAACTGTTCAAAACCTTCATCATTAAAACCACTGTCAGTGTTTGTACAGCAGTCTACACACCCCGATGAAGACAACTGTTCAAAACCTTCATCATTAAAACCACTGTCAATGTTTGTACAGCAGTCTACACACCCTGATGAAGACAACTGTTCAAAACCTTCATCATTAAAACCACTGTCAGTGTTTGTACAGCAGTCTACACACCCTGATGAAAACCACTTGTCAAAATGTTCATCAATAAAAGTATATAAATGGAGTTGCATTGAGTGTGTGCTTTTCTTCTCTGTTTCAACTTATCACTGTACCTACAGTATACAGTATACATGTTATTTAATACATGACAAGTGTTTTTACAAATACAGCTCCAAACAAATATGGATACATGTTGATAATAATACCATCAACAATGAAGGTGCTTGTAATAAGCATTAATTAACATTTGCCATTAACCAATCCTTGTTTTATGGTTGTTTGTCGTGTGTTGTTCTATGTCTCAAAGTAGACCACAATGGAAACAAGACTCAGCTTTTTACCACATCGGCGTTTTTTAAATGGAGATTTTTTTTAAACAATTATTATATCCTATTAACAGTTGATAAGACACTTGTAAAGTCCTTACAATATGCTTACTAACCTTATTAAATGTGAATAGGGCTATATAAGTCGTAATAATAGCATTGCAAACACACTTATTGATATGTTAGATGTGTATATACACATCTAGCAGTAAAACCCATAATATTAGACATGGCTGGAGTTAAAACAGTTCATGCTTGTTTCTTTGTCAGCTGAACCTCTGCCTTTCTCCCACATCACATAGTGACACAAATAAAGCATCTAAATGAGCTGGCGTGAATGAATAAGCATTGGTTTATGAATTGTGATAACAGAATACTACATCATCTACAGCACTTGTAGACATGTTTGAAAATGTTCTCATCTAACCTTTAGTAAGAAGAGAAGCATAGGAGAAACACATTTCTTCCTTTCATACACACTCATAAAGGGGAGAGCGTGAAGTCAGTCCCCCACTAGCAGAAATTATGCAGTGGAGATTCCTCTGTTTGAGGGATTCACAGTGGTGAGTGTGGTCTGAGTGCAATGGGACTATGCCTTGTTCAGGGTGAACGTCCTTGGTGATCAACATTCACCCCGGACATTTTACTCATTATGGATATCAACTGACGGCCAAAAAGTACTATTTTTCTCCAAACACAGACATTATCAAATGCAGTGGTGGAAAGTAACTATGTACATTTACTCAAGTACTGTACTTGTACTAAAACATTTTTTTTTAGCGGTGCCAACCGCTCTACACTTGACTTTGTCCGTATGTCCGTCCGTCCGTCCGTCCGTCCGTCCGTCCGTCCGTATGAGCCTGACGGCAAAGAAGAAACACATACAAACACACGCACACACACACACACACACACACACACACACACACACACGGACTTGGAGATTGCCTACGCCAACTCTCCTCTCATTGGCCACACGTGCCACTGGCTATCAAAGAGGGGTCCAGGGACCCCCAGCGTATGTTCTGTCCGTCGTCCGTTTCAGCACGGGATGAGCACGGCGCTATAACTCCAGTTTGCAGCATGCCACCAAGTCCACATTTGGTATGTGGACTTAGACCACCAATAGGCACAAGCATGAATTGATGAAGTTATCAAAGAGGCCTCCAGGGACCCCCAGCGTATGTTATGTTTGTCCGTCCGTTTAAGCACGGGACGAGCACGGGAATTCAAACAGCTATAACTCAAATTTGCAGCATGCCACCAAGTTCAAATATGCTATGTGGACTTAGACCACCAATAGGGACCAGCATGAATTGCTGAAGTTATCAAAGAGGAGTCCAGGGACCCCCAGCGTATGTTATGGCCGTCCGTCCGTTTAAGCACGGGATGAGCACGGGATTTTAAACAGCTATAACTCCCGTTTGCAGCATGCCACCAAGTCCACATTTGGTATGTGGACTTAGACCACCAATAGGCACGAGCATGGATTGATGAAGTTATCAAAGAGGGGTCCAGGGACCCCCAGCGCCCGTATGAGCCCGGGATTTTAAACAGCTATAACTCCAGTTTGCAGCATGCCACCAAGTCCACATTTGGTATGTGGACTTAGACCACCAATAGGGACCAGCTTGAATTGCTGAAGCCCCGCCCCCTCTGTCTTCCCATTGGCTGCCCTTCAAACAGCCATAACTCAAGTTCGCAGCATGCTATGGAGTACAAATTTTGTACATGGACTAAAGCCAGCAATAGGGACTAACTGTCATTACTTAAGCCCCGCCCCCTCTGTCTGCCCATTGGCTGGGCTTTAAACAGCCATCATTCCAGTTTGCAGCATGCTACCAAGTACAAATTTGGTAAGTGGACTCAGACCACCAATGACTTAAGGCCCGCCCCAAAGGCACCGCTTCCTTCACACAGGGTGTGATTTTTTTTTTAGGAATTTCTACTTTACTGGAGTAAAAATGTCAGTTGCATTATACGTTGTTATGAATATGTATAACTGCAATCATCACGTGTTATAAGCATGATACACGTGATGATTCACGTGATGAATACAAGTCATTATAACAAGCTTTATAATGTGTTATGGTTATGGTTATAAAGCATTATGAGTATGTATGAGCTCTTATAAATCTGATTATACAGGGTTATGAGCAGATTATAAAGCCTTATAAGTATGTTCATGATGCGTTATACACATAGGATGCATAGCAAGTGCTACCGATCATTTCTATGGCACTATAAACTGCGAGGCGGGAACTTTTATGTCTGCTTTGACTCTTTATTTATACTTTGTTGTACGATGGGAGTATAAAACCACACCCAATATAACACACATCATTTCCTATAGATTTATCTCTGCATTGTTATAAAAAAAATGACATTTGTCAGCAAATGGTGTCATGGAGCTCTTCCATTAATGGTGTGGTCGACACACAGACAGAGAAGTTACTGCTACAAGGCATCATACACAAATGACACCAACTAGGCTCTATGTACAGGACATTGTGTCTCTTCCTTACTTCCTTCACAGGCCTTAGCACTTAAACTAATTAAGGCTCTGATCCATTTAGTGTAGCACAGTGGTTCTCAAACGTTTTAATTTCAAGGACCCCCATAACTCTGAAAGGGTACAAATGGAACCATCCATTTGTACACTCTCAGAGTTACACACCCGTAAGGGGCCATTTGGAAGCTCCCTCAAGTGAAATAAGGCTAACTGATTTGCGTGTCACTGCGTAATGAGGTTGCACATTTATGTGCACTGCACACAGGAGTTACACTCCTGTGTGAGGCAGATTTCTGCATTAAGGTGCACTTCACTCTGCTCACCCGGGTAAGAATTATTATTATTTTATTTTATTACGTGCACGTAATGTGTACTGTATGTATTGAATTATTTTATTGTTACCCATTGTATTAATGTATTGGTCCCTTGAACTGTTCACCTTGAATGCCATGTTAGGGCATGGTTGAGTGCAGTATAGCCTACTAATTGTGTTTATTTTGCAGTGAAACTATTAACCTGATGCCTTGGTGTGGTGTGTTCTACCGGCTCTTAATGATGCACCGTATGGAGGCAAAAATGTGATTGTGTTAAAGGACCACTTTCATATTGGCAGTGACCTAATTTGTGTATGCCACTGACCCTGACATGAAGCTCAATGATATCAATGATATCAATGACTTCTATGAAACCATAGAAGTCTAAACTATGAAACTCACCTCCAATATCCACAATAATGCAAAAAACCTAGGTGTTATTTTCGACAGCAACTTCAAATTTGATAAACAGATTAGCTCAGTCATAAAAAACAGCTTTTTTCATCTACGACTCCTGGCCAAAATTAAACCATATCTCCCCCTCAAACAATTTGAATTAGTAATCCATGCCTTTATTTCATCTAGGATTGACTACTGTAATGCACTATATTATGGCATCGACGGTGTTCACTCTCCATTCCGACATGTCACCACTCCGACTAGTGGCTTCCGCGTGCGGTTAGGGTTAGGGTTAGGGTTAGGTATAGGGTTCGTCAACGTCGGAAAGGCGACATGTCGGAAAGGAGAAATGCACCCGGCATCGACCTCTCCCTACTCAGGCGTTTGCAACTAGTCCAAAACGCTGCTGCTCGCCTCCTCAAAGGTATAAAAATATATGACCACATCACCCCAGTTTTGGCCTCTCTCCATTGGCTCATGGTGAAATACAGAATTGATTTTAAAATTCTATTATTTGCTTTTAAATCCATCAATGGTCTGGCCCCCCCATATATGGCTGAACTTCTAACACCTCATAAGAGCACTAAGGTCTGCTGACCAGTCGCTGTTGACTGTGCCATCAAACCTAACCCTCAAAACCAGAGGAGATCGCTCTTTTGCGGTGTCAGCTCCACAGCTGTGGAACAATCTCCCCCTCCACATCAGATCTGCTCAGTCCATCCATATCTTTAAGAACTTACTCAAAACTCACCTCTTCTCTCTGGCCTTTAACCACATCCAATCATAAATGGTCCTGTTTTTAACTCTTATACAATCGTTTCCTTACCCTCTGTATAAACCTACATAGGTGTAATCATACAACATACAACATGCTATGCGTTTTTTTTTATACTTTATTATAAAGTATGGGAAGCTTTTGGGAAGATCTTCCACCAAGCTATTGACTCAACCGCACCACTTAGGCAGGTGAGAATCAAACAGAGGTCCAGCCGCTGGTTCAATAATGACATTTTGGAGTCAATCAGGTCCAGGGAGAAAGCTCACAAGAGCTATTGTAAAACGAACACAGTTGAAGATTTGGCCCTTTTTAGAGAGCTGAGGAATAAAACTCAGAGGCTCATTATTAGTACAAAACAGACTCACTATAAAGAACAAATATTAGAAAATAAAAGCAACACACAAAAACTCTGGAAAACTCTAAAAGAACTAGGTGCAGGAGATAAAATCAAAAGCAATAAATGCAGTAATATAGGTCTTAAAATTAATGAAGAGATGGTATTCGATCAAAAATTGGTTGCAAATAAATTCAATGACTATTTCACAAATGTCGCAGCAGACCTGGTCTCCAAATTGCCATTAGCACCGGGGATCTATGACATAGACAGGGTCAGGGAGTTTTATGGGAAACAAGGAGTGTGTTCCTACTCATTCTCCCTGCAGAAGGTAGAGGTGGAGGTGGTCTATGAGATGCTGTCCAAGATCAATTGCGCACAGGCCTGGATGGAATAGCTCCTCTCTTTTTAAGGGATGCTGCAATGCAGATAGCGCCCAGTATCACGCACATCTTCAACCTATCAATTGAACAGGGTGTCTTCCCCCATGACCTAAAAAAGGCCAAAATACTCCCCCTGTACAAAAAAGGAGCCAAAAATGACCCCGGTAACTATCGACCGGTGTCAGTTTTGGGTTCAGTGTCAAAAATATTTGAGAGGGTAATCAATGACCAATTAAACGAGTACTTAAATAGGAACAATCTAATGTACAAACTCCAATCAGGCTTTAGAAAGTCATACTCAACTGACACATGCTTACTATTCTTAACGGAACAAATTAGGAAAGAGGTTGATAGTGGGAAGCTGTGTGGAATGGTACTACTGGACTTACGGAGAGCATTCGACACGGTGAACCACATTAGACTTCTCAACAAGCTTGAGGCCCTGGGGGCAGACAGGGCAACATGCAAATGGTTTCAATCCTACCTAACGGACCGCGAACAGAGGGTAGAGGTAAATGGTGTTTTGTCAGATCCAAGCTTCATGAAATGTGGTGTTCCTCAGGGAAGCATTCTAGGCCCAGCACTGTTTTTGGTATACGTGAATGATATGACAGACGCCTGTAACTGTGATTTGTTCTTGTATGCCGATGATTCTGCTCTGCTGATGTCCCATAAGGAACAATCCACACTGGAGAGTTCCCTGAGTGAGGAATTGACAAAGGTTAATTCCTGGCTTATAGATAATAAGTTATCTTTACACACAGGGAAGTCGGAATCTATTCTATTTGGTTCTAAAATCAAATTAGGAAAGAGCCCAGAGTTCAAGGTCAAATTAAATTCTGACTTCATTGAGGCTAAATCATCGGTGAAATACCTGGGTTGTATCTTGGAGGGTAACCTAGATGGCCGAAATATGGCCAGCAAGGTGCTGAGCAAAGTCTCCGGACTGACTAAATTTCTGGCAAGGACAGCAAGGTACTTGGATAGGGAGACAAAACAGGTGGTAGCCAATTCTCTTATTATGTGCCATTTTGATTTCGCTTGTACATCTTGGTTCGAGGGCTTATTGAAATCTCTCAAAACAAAGCTACAGTCAGCTCAGAATAGACTGATCAGGGTCATTCTAGGGTTAGGACCCAGATCCCATATAGGTAGGAACCAGTTTAGAGAACTCAACTGGCTCCCAGTAGAATCCAGGGTAATCATGGCCAGATTGACCATGGTTCATAAGATAATATATGGAGAGGTCCCCATATTTTTAAAGACATGTTTTACTCAGAGAAGCGAAGTACACCATTTTTTCACCAGAGCCAGTGTAGCAGACGTGAGCCTTCCGGCTTTTAAAAGTAAAGTAGGCAGGGAATCATTTACTTACATAGGAGCCACACAGTGGAATGACCTCGAAAACAGTGTCAAACTGACAACTAGGGGTGTGCCGATACACTAATTTCACGAAACGATACGATACGATATTTGGCTCACAACTTCGATACGATTTCGATACGATACGATACGCACTTTTTTATTATGAAAATATATGGAGGAGAAAAAAAGAAAATGCAAACAAATAATTCTGTTTTTGCATTATTCAGACATGCAAACTTGTAGCTTTTCAGCTACAATAGCCGTTTTGAATCCAAATAGTATGACACCTGACCCGAAAAAAAAACATGTTGTCTCTCTTTTCACTTCGGGGCCGTTTGCATGCCTGATTATTATGATTGTAAAAAAAAAAAAAATATATATATATATATATTTTTTTTTTTTCAAAAACGATATTTTTTTTTTCCAAAACGATACATATCGTCGCGAAAACGTATCGCGATATATCGCGGGACGATATATCGGCACACCCCTACTGACAACAAATCTGAGGACTTTTAAATACAAAACAAAAGCATTTCTATTAGAAAAGGTTCCCCTATAGAGGGTCTTTAGACTAGGAAAGATAAGGTAGCACTTGTTTGTGTACTGTGTATGTTACTTGTGTTCTTGTATTGTTTGTAAGTATGTACTGTGACTGTTACTTGTGTTTTGTATTGTTGTGTAATGTGTACTGTGTCTGTACTGTGTATGTCACTTGTGTCTATGTAGTGTTACGTTAGTTACATGTGTTGTATTGTAAAGTATTTTTAACGTATTGATTGTTAATTGTAAGAGGACCTCAACGGAAATAAGTCTCAGGACTTTCTTGTGTTATCCTCGAACTGCGGTGACCATGTGGTGATGGCTTTTCAAATAAATCAAATCAAATCAAATCAAAAATATGTGTTTTTCTGTTATTTTTTTTTGATTTTTTTTTTTGATTTGATGTATTGTTGCTTTTTCGTTCTGTTCTGCTTTTTACCTGTGCAGCACTTTGGTCAACTAAGGTTGTGTAAAAATGTGCTATATAAATAAAGTTTGATTGATTGATTGATTGATTTGATGTCAAGGGAAAACTACATCAAGGCAGATCTTACATAACTGGAGTGGTGGAATCACGTCAAATTACCCCAGGACTATTGATTTGTAATGAAAACAACAACAAACAAACCATGTGGTAAAAACAAAAAGGGTTTTGTAAATGTACAGATGAAAGAACAACATTGTATTGAGAATTAACTAATGTAGAATATGTTGATCTCTCCTGATGAGGGAACCAAATGATGTATCAACCTTATAGTTTATAGATAACTTATAGAATCATATAGAATAGCAGTGTAATGGAAATGGTATGCATATCATTTCTAGTAGGGCGGTTAAGCAAACCAATTGTGCATTTTATGATAGAAGCATGAAACTTTCAGGATATCATCTACATACCCCAAGGTTTGATTTCAGACGTGGAAGCACTTTCAGATTGACCTCTGGTGACCTTGAGCGGTCATTGACCTCAGAATAGCATTTTTGCCCCATTATTCTCCATTATAATAATATATATGCCTGTTAAAATGACAGTTTTGTTCTAATAAATGAAAAATGAAACCTAATAGTCACTCTACAGAAATGGTGATTATTACTATTATGATAGTTCTGTTATGACATTGTTATGACATTAAAAACATCTAGGAGAGAGATAGAGAGAGCAGCAGTAAAATAAAGAAAAACAACATTGGTAAGAAAGTGCTAATGCATTCAAAGTGCAATATAGGTACAATGCTACTCAAAGGTGCTATTCATCTCATGTTGACTTTGGTTTTGGGGGCAGTACATGGTGAGCGTAGTGGGCAGATAAGCCCATATATGGAAGGTATTGTGAATTTCATGAAAGAAGCATGAAACTTCCTACAGTGTTTCTATATATCATGAAGTTTGTTTTCAGACGTGGAAGCATTTCTGAATTGACCTTTGAAACTTGTCAGAGGCTGTACACATTTTGGGCTGTCAAACCATGTTTGAAACACCCATAAGGCCCATCTTAAACCCAGAAATGTTGTTTCCTGTAAACCTTTATGATTAAAATGTCATCTATAGGCTTAGCAGATTTAGTTTAAGCTTGATTCCTAAAAGTTGCATTTTGGGCAATTTCTGTAATAAGCAGAATCAGCAAATGAATCGATTAATGTGCAAATTGCATGGAAATGACTAACATTTTGCGTCCAGTTAACTTAGAAAGGTGACTTAAGAGTCAAAGTCCATGTTTGTGATGTCCAGAAATGCATCTATTATCATGGTGAAGTCATGCAACCTTTCCTAATTTGCACAATTTGCATAAAGTATGTAATAATTAGGCCATGTTTTAGCTTGTAACCAATTTAGAAAGGTGCTCTTAGAGACTAAATCTATTTTTGAATGTTCAGAAATGAATCTCCTGCCAAAAAAAACAAACAATGTATCTGGATGCATGTCCATGTATTTATTCTCCACCTTCTCACCTACCTGCTCCCAATGAGCAGGTCGGGGTATTGTATGTTTCCTCTACCATCGGTGTGTGAATGTATGGGTGAATGTGAAGTACATTGTAAAGTGCTTTGAAGAGTCAGGAAGACTAGTAAGGTGCTATTTAAATGCAGTCCATATACCATCATCCATCCCAGCATGGTGCCCACTGGCACTCTGATGACATTCCTTGGTTGCAGTGGAACATTGATGAACATTTCTGGGATAAAAGCATTGCTTGCGGTGGCATCGCCTTCATTCTCAATGGTAAATCCTGGACAAAATACACTGTGCTTATCGGATGCTTGTGGTTGTCCTCCTCCAAGAACCTGTTAGGATGTGATACTGTCTCCTACCCTGTGAGAAGGGCAAGGTATGTGCTTAAAGTACTCGTAGAAAGTACCATGACTAGTGTCAATACAGTGCTTGGAGAATTTCATGCTACGCACAGTGACCATAAAGATACCGGTGCAGAGTTCTTCTTCGCATTATATTGACAGACAAATATGATTCTGCACACTGTATATATATATACAGTAGTTCATCTGCAGGTCATGTTGTGGAAGGCTGCAGATCAGAGCGAGCCACCTACAGAGGAAAGAGACGTTGTTTACTCCCAGGTGCTCCAGCTGCAGCTGCAGAGCATTGAAGGCATGCAGCGAAATTAACTGCAGACACCATTCTTTAAGACTATGTAAGTGTGAAGGAGGTGAGGTCCACTACAACCCATTCACAAGGGGGGCCAAAGCTGTATGAGTAGAGAGGCCACCTGGGAAACAGAAGGTCCCAGGTTCGATTCCCAGCCCTGACAATGTGTCAGGGTGTACATAAGCAAGACCCTTAATCCCTAACGTCTGATATCATGTCTGACCACTTGAGCAGCAATAACCTCACTGAAGCATAAGTCTGAGAGGAGGGCTGTGGACAGTTGCCTACCAGTGACATCATCAGTAGGCAGGTTTCAAACAAGATTTAAATGTTTTCATTTTATTTTGTATTAATGCCAGAACAATGGCTTCTATTATAGCATGCAAACTTTCCAGGAATATAAAGCCTGCAGTTTATATTAGCTTGGATTCCCCATTGATGTCACTGGTAGACAGGCTTCTGACAGAAATTGTACCATATTATCTCAAACCATATCCTTGAGCTCCTGCCATCTGATAGGAGGTTTAAGAGCATCAGGAGTCGGGACAAGCACCAGCACGCGGTCCAACAGTTTCTTCCCCCAAACCATCAGAACCCTGAACGCTCACCATACTGCCCCCACAACCAAAACCAACATCATGAGATGAATAGCACCTTTGAAACGCATTGTACCTATATTGCACTTTGAATGCATTAGCACTTTCTTACCAACGTTGTTTTTCTTTATTTTACTGCTGCTCTCTCTCTCCTAGATGTTTTTAATGTCATAACAATGTCATAACAGAACTATCATAATAGTAATAATCACCATTTCTGTAGAGTGATTATTAGGTTTCATTTTTCATTCATTAGACCAAGACAGTCATTTTAATAAGCATATATATTATTATAATGGAGAATAATGGGGCAAAAAGTGGGAAAAATGCAATTCTGAGGTCAATGACCGCTCAAGGTCACCAGAGGTCAATCTGAAAGTGCTTCCACGTCTGAAATCAAACCTTGGGGTATGTAGATGATATCCTGAAAGTTTCATGCTTCTATCATAAAATGCACAATACCTTCCATATATTGAGCTTAACAGCTGTACTATTCTACAGTATTATGTACATGCTCTTTTAATTTGAAATAGTATATACTTAAACAGTCCAGTATTGAGAACATAACAAGCTTTATTAAGCCATAAGAAGGAAAAGTCCATGAACTTGAATAATTGAATTGAATACTTTATTCCCCACAGAAAACAATACAGATACAACTGGTTTTATGAGAGCAGAACACATTCTATTCAACACTACTGTCTAATACTATATTGTTTGTGTGTGTGTGTGTGTGTGTGTGTGTGTGTGTGTGTGTGTGTGTGTGTGTGTGTGTGTGTGTGTGCGTGCGTGCGTGCGTGCGTGCGTGCGTGTATATATATATATATATATATATATATATATATATATATATATATATATATATATATATATATATAATATATTACAAATAATTATGTTGAGATAATATATATATATTTATATATAAAATATATTACAAATAATTATGTTGTGATAAAATAAGAATCTGCGTGTGTCCATGTTGGGAAGGCAGATTATGTATAGTCAATACAGTATGCTGTTCCTGATATGTTCCTGTTATTAAGAAATGAATAAAAAAATTAAAGATGATGTTAAAAAGTACAGGAAAAACACACTCCAACCTTGTGTAAAAATATCATCAGCAACAGGGGATGTGCAAAAAAAGGGATAATCAGTAAAAACACTTAATTATTTTGTTAACCGACATTTCAAAATGGTTATAAGACATTATATAAATTAACATTTAGACCCACAATACCTCCAGAAGTCTACGTCCTAGAGCACACATGGGCAACAAATGGTCCGGGGGCCGGACCCGGCCCTTTGACCATCTCAATCCGGCTGCCAAAGAAAAAAAAAATGACCCCCCAAATAATGTACATTCTAAAAGGCAGCTGTATGTTAACACATTGGCTGCCATGGACGCAGATCTGCGTTCTTTCAAATAATTCCGTGGGCTGCCAAGAACGCAGATCTGCGTTCTTATGTCTTTTTTGTGGTTTAAGTTATATTGCAATCTTATGCAACCGGTGTCTTCATATAGTCCTTCTACAAAAAAAAAAAACTCCAAAAAAAGTCATGTGATCAAAAAGTCACATGATCAGACCAAAAAGCACAAAGAAGCCTGAAACCCCAGTGTGCCGTCTTGCGCATTCAAACAAACAACACCAAGAGAGACACCGAGAGAGAGAGAGAGAGAGACAGACAGAGCAAGACAGACAGAGGAGCGATTGAGAGAGAAAGTGAGTAGCCTAATTGTTGAGGTTTAGTTTAGTTTATAGTTTGAGTAATTTGAGGTAGAGTTTAGTTTATAGTTTATTTAGTTTATAGTTTATTTAGTTTATAGTTTATATTTAGTTATAGTGTAAGCTACAGATAGTTGAGGGAGAGGAGGTGGACCGGAGTGTCGGAGGGTTTCGAGGTAGAGAGAGGTGCCTAGGTGCCTTTATATTTTAGGTGAGAGAGTAGAAAGAAAGAATAAAAGATGGTAGGGAAACGGACCAAAAAGACCCGACATATTGGGCCCAAGAGGACCGTTCAACCGAGCGATTCTCGCCAAAAGAGGCTGGAGGACTGCATGTCATTCGTAGCTCCGCGGCCGCGACCATCACCCCCTCGACCTGAGCACGTACCGGACTCACAGGAGGACGTTGAACCTGTAAAGGTCTGCTTCACAGCGCCTGAGAGATCACTAGTCCCGCGAACATCACCCCCGCCATTACCCCCTGGACCTGAGCACGTACTGGAGGATTTGAAGCCTTTCAAGGGCTGCTTCACCGCGCCTGAGCTATCGCTAGTTCCACGGTCATCACCCCCGCCATTACCCCCTGGACCTGATGTGAAAGACTGCTTCACCTCGCCCGAGCGATCGCTAGTTTCTGTACCTGTTCTGGACGTACCGGAGCCTCCGGAGGAGGACGTACCAGAACCAGAACCCGAAATCGACACCCGCCCAGCCGAGACCTCGGACGGGGAAGGGAGCTCGGATTTCAGCGACGAGGCCGGGTCTGTTGGCTGGCAGCCAAGCCAGAGATCATTGGAAACCAGTGGTAAGTTCAACACAATATAGTTTTTTCTATTGTTATGGCTCTATTTCATATTTTGATGAATATAGACGATCTACAAGCTCAAAATGCGTCGCGATGCGTGTGTATCTTTTTTTGTTTTACCTACCTTATGTAGAACGTATTATACATACTTTTATCAACTTTATAACAACATTCACCGCACCAAACCGTTCAATCACAATATATTTGTTCTATTGTTATGGCTCTATGTCGTAATAAAGCCGATCTACAAGCTCACAATGCGTTGCGATGCGTGTGTGTCTTTCTTTTTATTATCGTCCGTTCATCACAATATATTTTTTCTATTGTTATGGCTCTATTTCATATTTTGATGAATATAGACGATCTACAAGCTCACAATGCGTCGCGATGCGTGTGTGTCTTTTTTTTTTGTTATTATCGTCCGTTCATCACAATATATTTTTCTATTGTTATGGCTCTATTTCATATTTTGATGAATATAGACGATCTACAAGCTCACAATGCGTCGCGATGCGTGTGTGTCTTTTTTAGTTTTACATTACCTTATGTAGAAAGTATTATATATACTTGTATCAACTTTATATCAACATTTACCGCACCAAACCGTTCAATCGCAATATATTTGTTGAATTGTTATGGATCTATTTCGTAATAAAGCCGATCTACAAGCTGTGTGTGTGTGTGTGTGTGTGTGTGTGTGTGTGTGTGTGTGTGTGTGTGTGTGTGTGTGTGTGTGTGTGTGTGTGTGTGTGTGTGTGTGTGTGTGTGTGTGTGTGTGTGTGTGTGTGTGTGCTTATTGGACGATAGTGTAGCCCTGTGGATTGCTACGGTATTACCCCATAACCCTAATTATGAATGAATATTATGTATTTTATCATGGGTCTATGCATGTGATTTATTTGATTATGATGAAGCTTATGAATTTACTATGGTGCAGTAGACCTGGCTCGTTTTTGGGGGTGTGGGAGGGGGGGCTACTTCAAAGGGAAGAGAGGTTAGGTCATGTAAATAACAACAAATCCTTTGTTTTGGGTCATCGTAAGGCTAAAACAACAAATCCTCTGATCTTGTTGTGGGTCACCATTAGGGCTGTCAACAAGGATTTTCAAGTCCCTTTGATGTTATTTTCAAATGTCTGAAGAGTATATACGTTTATATCTGGTTTTGTGGGCTGCCAGGTGCACTATAGCCCCCACCTCTGATCCACTGTCATTTGTCAAAATCTTCAAAGGCCACTAAGGGGCATGTCATGTAAACAACATACATATATTTGGTTTCAGATGAAGAAGATTTTGAGGACAGACAGGTCACCAGAAGGGCAGCAGTGGGATCAGCTGTGTGTCTTGAGAAAGGTAATGCTTTTCTATCTATATATATGTTGAATATAATGTCTATACATCATTACAGTGCAATCAGACAATACAGTACAACACAGGATGTAAGGAGACAAATTGTTGTAGTGATCACATGGAAAGTGAACTGGTGTCATCATAAACTAGGACAACCATGACAATGTTATGTTTTACTGTGATCTCAGACGGGGCAGGTGGACAGGAGAAAGGGAGAAGGAGAAAGGGAGCAGGAGGAGGAGAATCTTCGCGTGTTGGCGAAGGTAAACACATTTCTATCTTACATTTGCACCACAAGTTTATATGTTGAATAGAATATCTAGGACCCCAATAGATGATGTGGTATGTTATATTGATGTGTGACACACACACACACACACACACACACACACACACACACACACACACACACACACACACACACACCTTTTTAGACAAGGTGTTTGGAACATATATTTACCACATATGCTTTACTGTGATCTCAGACGGGGCAGGTGGACAGGAGAAAGGGAGAAGGAGAAAGGGAGCAGGAGGAGGAGAATCTTCGCGTGTTGGCGAAGGTAACTACATTTCTATCTTACATTTGCACCACAAGTTTATATGTTGAATAGAATATCTAGGACCCCAATAGATGATGTGTTATGTTATAGTGTAATACATTGCTGTGTGTCTCTCACACACACACACACACACACACACACACACACACACACACACACACACACACACACACACACACACACACACACACACCTTTTTAGACAAGGTGTTTGGAACATATATTTACCACATATGCTTTACTGTGATCTCAGACGGGGCAGTTGGACAGCCGAAGGGGAGAAGCAGGAGAAAGAGAAAGGGAGCAGGAGGAGGAGGAGAATCTTCGCGTGTTGGCGAAGGTAAACACATTTCTATCTTACATTTGCACCATAAGTTTATATGTTGAATAGAATATCTAGGACCCCAATAGATGATGTGTTATGTTATAGTGTAATACATTGCTGTGTGTCTCTCACACACACACACACACACACACACACACACACACACACACACACACACACACACACACACACACACCTTTTTAGACAAGGTGTTTGGAACATATATTTACCACATATGCTTTACTGTGATCTCAGACGGGGCAGTTGGACAGCCGAAGGGGAGAAGCAGGAGAAAGAGAAAGGGAGCAGGAGGAGGAGGAGAATCTTCGCGTGTTGGCGAAGGTAAACACATTTCTATCTTACATTTGCACCATAAGTTTATATGTTGAATAGAATATCTAGGACCCCAATAGATGATGTGTTATGTTATAGTGTAATACATTGCTGTGTCTCACACACACACACACACACACACACACACACACACACACACACACACACACACACACACACACACACACACACACACACACAGTATGTGGTATTGCACTCTTGTCAACCAATGATGATAATGAATGATATGTATTTTATCATAGATCTATGCATGTGATGTATTTGATTATGATGAATCTTATGAATTTACTATGGTGCAGTAGACTTGTAGATCTGCTCCTTTTTTTGGGGGGGTGGGGGGGGCCTACTTCAAAGGGAAGAGAGGTCATGTAAAACAACAAATCCTCTGATCTTGTTGTGGGTCACCATTAGGGCTGTCAACAAGGATTTTCAAGTCCCTTTGATGTTATTTTCAAATGTCTGAAGAGTAGGCCACTAAGGGGCATGTCATGTAAACAACATACATATATTTGGTTTCAGATGAAGAAGATTTTGAGGACAGACAGGTCACGAGAAGGGCAGCAGTGGGATCAGCTGTGTGTCTTGAGAAAGGTGATTCTATCTATATATATGTTGAATATAATGTCTATACATCATTACAGTGCAATCAGACAATACAGTACAACACAGGATGTAAGGAGACAAATTGTTGTAGTGATCACATGGAAAGTGAACTGGTGTCATCATAAACTAGGACAACCATGACAATGTTATGTTTTACTGTGATCTCAGACGGGGCAGGTGGACAGGAGAAACGGAGAAGCAAGAGAAGGAGAAAGGGAGGAGGAGAATCTTCGTGTGTTGGCGAAGGTAACTACATTTCTATCTCAAATTTGCACCATAAGTTTATATGTTGAATAGAATATCTGGACCCCAATAGATGATGTGTTATGTTATAGAGTAATACATTGATGACACACACACACACCTTTTTAGACAAGGTGTTTGGAACATATATTTACCACATTATGTTATGTTTTACTGTGATCTCAGACGGGGCAGGTGGACAGGAGAAAGGGAGAAGGAGAAAGGGAGCAGGAGGAGGAGAATCTTCGCGTGTTGGCGAAGGTAACTACATTTCTATCTTACATTTGCACCACAAGTTTATATGTTGAATAGAATATCTAGGACCCCAATAGATGATGTGTTATGTTATAGTGTAATACATTGCTGTGTGTCTCACACACACACACACACACACACACACACACACACACACACACACACACACACACACACACCTTTTTAGACAAGGTGTTTGGAACATATATTTACCACATATGCTTTACTGTGATCTCAGACGGGGCAGTTGGACAGCCGAAGGGGAGAAGCAGGAGAAAGAGGAAGGGAGCAGGAGGAGGAGGAGAATCTTCGCGTGTTGGCGAAGGTAACTACATTTCTATCTTACATTTGCACCACAAGTTTATATGTTGAATAGAATATCTAGGACCCCAATAGATGTGTTATGTTATAGTGTAATACATTGCTGTGTGTCACACACACACACACACACACACACACACACACACACACACACACACACACACACACACACACACACACACACACACACACACACACACACACACACACACACACACACACACACACACACACACCTTTTTAGACAAGATGCTTGGGACATATATTTACCACATTTATGTTTTACTGTGATCTCAGGTGGTGGTGGTGAGGAGGAGGAGGAGGAGGAGGAGGAGGAGGAGGAGGAGGCAGCATTTTATGCAGTACCACACCGTAAAAGAAGAGGTAAGGACTTTTTTCTGTTCTGCTCATCACACCTCGTACCACACAAATAAAAGTATGTATTTTATGGTAATTATATATTTCTATAATTCACAGATCGTGGTGGCAGGCCTCCAGTTGTAGAGGATGTGTGGCAGGAAACGGAATTTCACCCACGGACCGACATTCCTTTCACTGCTGTTCCGGGTCCTCGCAACGCTGCAGCTGAGATCGAGTCGGATATCCCCGCAGACTTTCTGTCGCTGTTCCTTACAGATGAACTGCTCCAGATGATCTGTGATGAAACCAACAGATACGCTACGCAGTACATCGCGGCTGAAGACCAGAGTGAGACTCCGCATCCATGTGCCAGAACACTGGCATGGCGTAAACTCAAAGTGGGAGAACTAAAGAACTTCTTGGGCCTGCTGCTCCTCACTGGCATAGTGCGCAAACCTGCCATCGAACATTATTGGGCGACTGATGAGGCTCCTTATACACCATTCTTCAGCAGAACAATGTCTAGGAACAGGTTTCAGATAATATGGCGCTTTCTGCACTTCACTGACAATGAGGCGATGAGTGCTGCTGAAATTGAAGCTATGAGAGTGGATGACGGTGAGTCTATAGATCCTGCTCGCAAGCTGTGGAAAATCAACCCAGTCTTGGACTACCTCCGCATCAAGTTCAAGGAAATGTTTGTTCCAGGTCTCAACATCTCCATCGACGAAGGAATGCTTCTGTGGCGGGGGCGTCTGGCCTTCAGGGTGTACAACCCCCAGAAACCCATCAAATATGGAATCAAGTCTTATATATTGTGTGACTCCGAAACGGGTTACTGCTACAGCCTGAAGCCATATAGTGGAAAAGGATCTTCCCTTCCAGATACTATCACTTTCTTGCTGGATGGGCTTTCGGGTCATGGGTACCGTTTGTTTATGGATAACTATTATAACTCTGTGTCTATGTGCAAACTCCTTCTGAGTAAGAACATCCATGCCTGTGGTACCATGAGAAAAAAGAGAGGGGAACCACTAGACATGAGGGAGCTCACAATGTCCAGCCTGAAAGCAGGAGAACGAAAGATGTTGCACAATGGCACAGTGATGCTACTGGCATGGCGGGACAAACGCATCGTTCGGACAATCACAACGTTCCACAAGGATGAGATGGAGACTGAGATGGTGAGGCAGAAGGGCCACAGAGGGAAAGTGCCAGTGGAGAGGCCATCCTGTATCTGTGACTATAACAAGAACATGAATGCAGTGGACAGAATGGACCAGAACATCAGCTACTATCCCTTCGTCAGGAAGTCAGCGAAATGGACAAACAAGTTTGTGGTTTACCTTTTCCAGATCAGCTTATACAATGCATTTGTCATTTACAAGGCAAGGAATCCGAAGGGCAAGTGTAAGTGTATGTACGAATTTTTGCTCAGTGTCATCACCTCTTGGACAGCTGTGAGTCATGCCCCAGTCCCAGCAGATGTCCCAGTCCCAGCAGACCCACCTGTCCCCGCCCCCACCCCGCCCCCGCCCCCGCCCGCACCCCCCCAGCCCGCCCCCCAGCCCCCCCTGGCCTGCCCCGCCCCCCCCCGCCGACCCCCCCGCCACCGCGGCACCCCCCCCTCCCCGCCCCGCTCCACCCCCTCCCCGCCCCCCTCCCCGCCCCGCTCCCCGCTCCCCGCCCGTGCTCCTAGAAGACCATATGCACCAAGAAAAGACCCGGCGAGCAGGCTGAATGGTGACATTACAGCCCATAAGCTTGTCCCAATCCCCCGCACAGCCAAAAGAAAGTACGCAGCCAAGAAGTGCAAGGTTTGTACCCGAAGGGGAGGGAGGAAAGAAAGCAGGTTACAGTGTAAAAGCTGTAGGGTGCCTCTCTGTGTGGAGTGTACCACTGACTACCACACAAAGCCAAAATATTTTTGAACTAGAAAAAGTGCTCCTCGGAGCACAGGTCTCCGCCAGGTCAGGTACGTTATTGTGGCCTCCTGGT
Source organism: Gymnoscopelus microlampas (assembly GCF_963454915.1). Lineage (NCBI taxonomy): Eukaryota > Metazoa > Chordata > Actinopteri > Myctophiformes > Myctophidae > Gymnoscopelus > Gymnoscopelus microlampas. The sequence continues at coordinate 3,494,374 of NC_139946.1, forward strand.
AGCGCTATAATAGCCAATGTGAAAAGGTTGTCATGTTTTCTCAGGCCTTTCACGGCAATCGGACATTGCATTCATGATTTGAGGAATTTTGTGCCAAAAATGTGTTTTGCTAAATTAGACCTGCTGGTGGCGCTATAACAGGCCAATGTGAAAAGGGTGCCATTTCTTCCTCGGCCTAGTGGGAATGTGCGTGTGAAATTTCACGGAAATCGCATGCTGCGTTTATGATTTGAGGCATTTTGTTCAAAACGGACCAATCCTGCAAACTTTGGAAGCCAACCTTAGCCAATAAGGATAGAATATGGAAAATCGGACAGATCCATGTTGATCACATGACTATAGAGATACTGTGTACTGATTTGCATGATGTTTGGATGAAATCTGTAGGAGTAAATGGGTTTTGCACAAATCGGCCTCCTGGTGGCGCTATAACAGGCACAAATGAAAGTTTGAAAACATCTACTGTACATTTGTGTACTGTACAGAATGTCTGTAATTGTAGTGTTGTACTGTCACACTGAAGGCGAAAATAAACGGGTCGAATCTCTTTAGTGCTTGAGAGTCTGTTTCTTGTGAAACTTTTCTGACATTTTGAATTTGATTTATTATTGTTATTTGATGTGTATATCAGTGGTTCTCAAACTTTTTCAGGTCAAGTACCCCTAAATGAATGCGGATTTGGTCGCGGACCCCCATCAGAAAAGAGTTCCAGATGTGGTGATAAAAATGTAAAAAATATTCAAACATTTTCAAAGAATATCAAGATTTTTGGAAAATAGCTGATGTGTATATATAGGGCCCTGGGGGTCCCCGGACCCCACTTTGGGAACCCCTGCATTAAACCACGGACCACCATAACTCTGAGAGTGTACAAATGGAACCAAATGGACCCTTACGGGTCCATTTGGTTCCATTTGTACACTCTCAGAGTTACAGCAACATAAGGGTCCATTTGGTTACTAACTATCCAACATTTATCTGGGTACCCCCTGGAACCCACTCAAGGACCCCTGGGGGTCCCCGGACCCCACTTTGAGAACCATGGGTGTATATAACTTGAGCTTGAACAAGTTCAACTAATCTTGCACTTTGGAGTGAAACGGTAATGACATAGGTATAAACAGCACCATAAAAGGTCATTCAAAAGTTTTTTTTTTTTTTTTTTTTTTATTATAAACTATTACTTTTGAGATGACTGGTGTCACTGAAGGTGCAAATAAATGTCAGATCACTTTTGAAAAGATTTTTGATTGTTTTGTTCTTTTTTCACTAAAACGGCCATAACTCTCTTTCTAGAGAAAAGGATCAAATTTTGGTGAAAGCGAGCTGTATTCAACTACCTCTAGCTAAAAAACGGAACATGCTATCAACTCACTTTCTTTTCAGGATTAAAGCAGAGATTCTATTCTTCGATTTGAGATATTCCATGTGTTCATAGTCCAAGCACAAAATATTCTGTGGCTCTGCGAAGATTGGCCAGAATGCTCAAAATAGCTGGCAAGGGCAGCTATGGACTATGTTTTAACTCTGGCAGTCAATGTGTTAATATGTACTCAAATGTTTTATGTTTATAATGTAACAGTGACCTTGATTCCATATTTTTTAACATGATGCAATTGGTTTTATCAGTGACCTATGGAGTGGTGCATATCAGATAAGAAACAGTATACATTTATAAGCTCATTTAAAAGTTGATACGGCATTGACGTGGATTGTTTTATGCAAACATTATAATCATTTTATTGTAAGGCCACAGTACACCAGAGTGATACAGTACAGTAAAATTATTGATGTGAAAGCAAGTACCTTCTTATAAAGTAGTCTGGCATGTCTATCAAATTCATGCAGTTTTAACATAATTCAGCATGTGTTTCAAGTTTCAATTCAATTGTACAATGTGTGGCCCTTCACTCACTTTATCGAAGTCAGTATGGCCCTCTGGAAATAAATATTGCCCACCCCTGTCCTAGAGACACACTGAGCCTGTTCGTACAAGTTTAAAAAATAACCTGAGTCAAGTGACGGCAAGGTTCATAGTCTACCTTACCCCTTGTGTTCGCCAGACCCAGGGGGTCGGCCTACATGAGGCTTTGTCTGTCCCCCTTTCGTCCATACATGGGCATAAAAGGGACCTCGGTCTGTCCCCCTTTCGTCCATACATGGGCATAAAAGGGACCTCGGTCGGTCCCCCTTTCGTCCATACATGGGCATAAAAGGGACCTCGGTCTGTCCCCTTTTCGTCCATACATGGGCATAAAAGGGACCTTGGTCTGTCCCTGTCAGACAACACCATCTCCCAGGTCCTGCAGGTCACCCTCTCCCACTAGATAATAACAAGCATGAGGATATTTGATTGGTTGATTGAAACCTTTATTTCAGGGAAATCCATTGAGACCAGGGTCTCTTTTTCAATGGCGCCCTTTGTACAAAAATAACATTTACAACAATGGTTTTGCAGACATGACAAAGACAACAAGGTACACATAGATACAATAAAAAGGTTGCAAAAAATATACATTAAAACCAAATATTACACCAAGCAGGTGCATAGGCCTTCTTCCAATGTAAGGTCAGCTAAAAAATCTTTTAAAAATAGTAAAAGAAACAAGGACATCTAACTTTCTATGCCAGGCTATGCCAGGCTGTTATTCATCAACTACAACTCGGCCTTCAACATTATAGTCCCCACCAGGCTGGCTAGCAAACTGGTCAATCTGGATCTGACCACTGTGTCTGGGTCCTGAACTTCCTAATTGTTAGATCTCAGGTAACCATGTGTAGTGAGTCCTCTGCTGTACTTCTATACCCCCATGGACTGTGTGGCCAAAAAAAAACTCCAACATCAGTGTCAGAACAATAGAATTAAACAAATAAAGTAGTTCCTGTACAGACTGCTCAATGAAGCACTGCTCAATGTATATACTGTATACAAGGTATCGGTACAAATGGCCATGCTTCATTTCTGCATAGTTTTCTCTATAATGTTATGTTGATGTTACACTTGGTCATACCTTGTTTTTGCATATTTCTGTTATTGCTATGTTGATATTTGCTTTAGTATTAAATACAAGGTAAGTGTTGATTGCTTTTTGTTGCCAACATAGTGTGTAGCATCAACACTAATTCATCAGAAGTTTAAAGAAACATGTCAAAGGATAGGCAAATATCAAATATACAGTATAGTATATAGATGTATGTGATTTTTGATTAATGCTAATACCTATTGACCTACTCCTCATTCCAAATACCACATTGTATTTAGATTGAGGAATTCCAAATACTACCTAAATGGAAAATTGTTAAAATTATAGCACTACCTAAAACTTAAAATGACCATTATCTGGATATAATAGTCATCATATAAGTTTATTACTGTTTTAAGAAAAGATAAATATGGAAAGGATATTGTGTGACCAGGTCAAATACTACATTTCTATGAATAATTTATTTTAACCACTGGTTTTCCACATAATATTGAGAGGGGAAGGGTATTCAACAGCTGCTGCTCTGAATCAAATAACAAATGATTGACTGAGAGAAATCCAAGAGAGTAAAAAAATGAATACTGTCCTATACTCGATTTTACAGCAGCTTTCAATCATAAATTAAAGAAAGGGCTGGAATATTGTCTTTTAAATACCATTTGTTTTGAGTTGCAATGAATGGTATATATGGATACAGAATTTAAAAAAATAGTTATTACTATAGTTTAATTTAGATTTAGATTTAGATGTAGTAGGAAACCAGTTTAACATATTTGCATTGATGACATGTTAATTAACAAAGTCGGGATCAATCTCGTAGGAAAAAAATTATACAATGAAAGAACATAATGCACAAATATAAGATAGTTGTTGGATGGAAAACATTATTTCTGTTATTGAAGTGCATAGGTGATTCAGGCTTTAATATTGTCAAATCTTGATTATTTCCCAGCAGTATGGTCCAGTGCTACAATGAATAAAATAAAATAAAATAAAATAAAATAAAATAAAATAAAATAAAATAAAATAAAATAAAATAAAATAAAATAAAATACAAAGTGTACAAACTCGAGCAGCAGGTTTAGCACTCGAATACAGAACTAATATTGTTTCAATGCAAAATTGTCTAACTTGGTTATTTGTTAAAAACAGATTACTCCAATCATTACTCGTATTTACTAAGTATTTCTGTTACAAACACTCAATTTATTTTATATAATATTAATCTACCACACATGCTGCAGGAGGAAATTTCACATTACCAGGAGCAAGATCAAACTCAATTAAACAAACATTTATGAACTATGCATGAATCTACTCCCCAGACATATCACACAATAAGATACATTAAGCTTAAATATGTATTAAAAGAGCATCTTTCAACTAGGAATTGATTAATAAATGCTGTAATAGAATGTTATGTATTATAAATAGGGATGTCCGATTTTATCGGCCTCCCGATATTATCGGCCGATATTAGCATACATTTTTTTTTTTTTTTTGGCTTTATAAATAAGTTACAGGAGTTCTTACTGTATATGGTGTGTGTGATATGAAATTTGAGCTTACCCTAATCACAATAATCCCCGCATATATCGGTATCGGTTGATATCGGTATCGGTAATTAAGAGTTGGACAATATCGGTATATCGGTTATCGGTAAAAAAGCCAATATCGGACAACCCTAATTATAAACCTCAATAAATTATTTGAAATTTCATTAGTGGGTGTTAGGAGTGTATGAATACTTGATTGTTATTTACTCAAATGTTTGGATTATTGTACTGTAAGGATATTTATTTTTATAATGTTGTGCATTATGATGTCTTGTATGTCATTATGCTCTATAACCAAGCATACATGAGGCATAAGGAAGAGGTGATGGATGCATTTTCTCAAAACAAAGTGGCGATAATAGTATCTTTCTAAATGTTTGTTTAATTCAATATTGATAGTGAGAAACAATGTTAACAAAGACTTAAACTAGGGACATTATCTCTATGATTATCGTTAGTTTTAGTTAGTATGTTGACTAGTTCATCTATATGGTATGAATAAGTTAATACAATACAACTAGTTCATCTGTATGGTATAGAGTATGTTAATATAATGTAACTACTGTAGTGGTGGTTAGAGGTGGTCTCCCTACTCTTCCAATGAGAAATATAGATGCTGTGGTTGGGTAGGACACCTACTGGTTGAGCAGAGGTATTGCATTAAACCCAGGTGGAAATAACTCACCTTCCAACATGCTCTCGGTTATAGCTCAACACAGGGCCGGTCCATCTGGGGACCCTAAGCGGGTTTAGGGAACTCAGATTTAAGACTTTTTTTAATGCCACTTAAATGAAATTTAAGACCAATTTATCAATAACAAAAAAGTGGTCAATGACAGTATAATTACTCATATTTAGGGTACATTTTGTCCACACATGTAATAGGGTTCACCATAAGGGTTGAAAACAATACACATATGGCATACATTTTAAATGTATTTCATGCAAAAACACACAATAACAATATTGTATCCCTATCCACTCAGTGTGGATAACTGAGTTGTGATCCAGAGAAGATTTTGCCTACATCAAAAAACAAAACAGAAACATCATCATCATCAAAGTACTGTAAAAGTGGATATAGTTTCTGATTCCCAGGAGGACAATTAGCTCAAGTATAAAGAGAATAATGGGGTTTGTTTGTTTATTTGTTTATTTATTTATGTCACTCATAAAAGTATCTCTGTAGGCAGTGGTGTGGCATGTTCCACACTGTGTTAAGACACAATTGCAATATAACAATATAATAATATTCCTGGGGTGCCTCTGGTATACTACAAATATCCACACAAGCCCTGGTCTTAGCTGCAGCAGAAAACTGTTCAGATACTGCCATTAACAACGCTCTCTGGATCGTAACTGGTTGCCTGAAGCCCACCCCTGTGTTCTACAGTACCTGCCAGTATAGCAGGAATATCCCTGGCTGGCCTACGACGAGAGGCTGCTACCCTCAAGCCCAGAAACATGACAGTCCTATCAGTCTGTTTGAATGGAGGCCATATATCTTTAACTTTTGTGTGAAAGCCAGCAGATGTGTCCAGCACTGCTGACTGATAGAGCAGTAAATATAACTGTAGATAAGTGTCTCAAAGTGGAGACCGGGCACCATAAGGGGGTCCTTGAAGATTATTATTTTAAAATTCAGTAATCTCACCAGTATCACCATGTCCCTATTTTGGGCAAATGTTTCAATTAAATAATGTATTATTCTTTTTCGAAAATAGCATATATATAAGCTCACAAGGCTTTGTGATGTGTCTCGAGTGGAGATACCAAGACGAAATACTCTTGATTATTAAAAAGAAAAAAAAATGTTTTTTACATGTTATAATATTTGATATATAAACTTCCCAGGTTTATTTCTGTTATGTCAATAGAGTTTGTCAGTTTGAACTGTAGGCAGAGACATACAGTAGAACAAAAAACAACAACATTTAGGCCTATTGATGTGGATGTCTCCATAATGAAGATGTGTGGCTGATTGTTTTTTGGGCTATAAACTGTTCTAAGATCAGCTGAGCTGACTTTGCCTGTATTCTACAGCCAGTCTGGAGAGACAGGCCGAGATCTGTTCACACAATTCTTTCTGAGTGATGTCATGTATGAACTATATTGCTGTGCAAAAACAGAACACTGTAAAGTAGATAAACACACACACACACACACACACACACACACACACACACACACACACACACACACACACACACACACACACACACACACACACACACACACACACACACACACACACACACAATCAATATCACATTTGTTTCAAATGTTTGCCTCTACCATGATTAATGAACGATTACTTAAAAACGAGTGAAAATAGCAGATATACAACCTCACAATGCGATTGGCTATTTCCGTAATTTGTGTACACCGCATTGTAAAATTAAGTATAACACAGAGTTGAGTGTTTAATCAGACGAATCAATGTAGTCTATTTAAAAAAAAACTGTCATACTAGTCAGCAACACTCCCACTATTCCCATGGATTGGATCCACCCCCCTCTCACCGGCTATCACTCACTATCAGGGCGGATTCACACTATGGTCCCGGGTGCGCACCATGGAGGACCACTCCCTCACTCCTCATCTGTGGCCTGCTACATATGCTAACCTTCTCAACACCTGAGAGTCCTCTGTCCTGCAGTCTCAGACCTGGCCGGTTGTACGTGGATGAAGTGAGTTTACTGCTCATGATTGTATTCATATGTTCCTTTTTGCTGGTATTTGTGATTAATGTAATGCTCAGCTCACCTGCTTGCCTTGAAACCGCAGATGGATTCGTGTAATGCGCTGTGCACATAATGTATTGTGGTTGGCAAGGAAATGCAGTAATCACTTTAACCTATGGATAACTCCACTGACACATGCCTACTGTACTTGACCGATCACATCAAACGTGAGGTAGACTCGGGCAAATACTGCGGCATGGTCATGCTGGACCTCCAAAAGGCATTTGACACTGTAAACCACGAAATTCTACTTGATAAGCTGAGGGCGATTGGTTTTGATTGCACATCACTAAATTGGATGAGATCTTACTTGGAGGGTAGAGAACAAGTGGTTGACATCAACGGAACCATGTCCTCATCCCTCCCGGTGAGCTGCGGGGTTCCTCAAGGCAGCATTCTAGGGCCGTTACTGTTTCTTCTATACATTAACGACATGAATGCTGCCTGTAACTGCAAACTGTTCCTGTTCGCTGATGACTCGGCACTCCTGATTTCGGGTGAGGACAAGTTGCAAGTCGAGGAAGCTCTCAGCTCTGAACTCTCAAAAATCCGTACCTGGCTTACCGATAACAAACTGTCACTACACCTTGGGAAAACCGAATCCATCCTATTTGGGACCAAACATTCCCTCAGTAAAATGAAGGTAAATGACTTCAAGGTCAAAGTCGATGACACAATCATCACTAGCAAAGAAGAGATTACCTATTTGGGATGTATTCTTGACAAACACCTGACAGGTGAAAGCATGGCAACAAAGGTGTTCAAAGGAGTAAACCAGAGAACCAGATTTATGGGCAGAGTTTCCTCTTTTGTCAACCCTCAGGCACTCAGGACCCTCTCTGGGGCCCTGATTCAGCCCCTTTTTGACTATGCTAGCTCCTCTTGGTACTCCAACACCTCAGTGTCACTGAAGACTAAGCTTCAAACCTCCCAAAACAAACTGATTCGACTACTTCTCGGACTGGGGCCCATGACCCACCTCTCTCCCACTCACTTTGCCAGCCTAGGCTGGCTCAGGGTGGAAGACAGGGTTATACAATTAAAAATGGGACTGGTCTTCAAAATTGTAAATGCAGATTTGCCCGAAATGCCCCCTATACCTGCATATCTGTATAAGTACCTCGAAAAAGTTAGTGACACCCACAGTCACAAAACTAGAGGGAGCGTAAACAACAATCTGGTAACACCCACCCATAAAACAAACATGGGCAAATTCTCCTTCTATAGCACTGCCACCAAGGAATGGAATAGTCTAACCCCATCCCTCAAAAAATGCAGTTCGCTGGGCTCATTCAAAACAGCCCTAAAAACTCATCTTTCTGGAGGCCTAAAGAGGAGCTAGTACCAGTTTCCCTGTAGACAGACGACCCCCCCCCTCCCCCTTTTTTGTACATACTTTTTATTTTATTTTGATCATGTTTTGTTTTGTATATATTTCATTATTTTCCCATGACCTTTTTTGTACATAATGGTATATATATATATATATATATTTTTTTTTTCCCCCTCTGTATTCTTATGTTGATTTTTGAACTGTTTCGTTGCTACTATATATGTCTATGAAATTAATTCAAGGACCCCAATGGAAACAAGCCCGCAAGGACTTTTTTGGCCGGACCTTTTAGACAAAAGCATTATAAATGTAACTGTGTTGTTTTACATTCTTTTGCCTAATAAAAATTTCAATCAATCAATCAATTGAATGTTAGTGTTTGTTATATGTTTGCTTAGTACTCTTAATCTATTCAGTGGTTGCTATCCACCCCTTAGAGTGTAATCTAAGGGCGGATCATATGGGTGTATATCATATGTTTTAGGTACCCAATTATTTATTGTCATTTGTTAAATGTGATGTCATTATTGTTCTGTATGATAATTATGTGTTTCTGTTTACTTATAGATGAAACCATAACCGTGAAGCCTTATCAACTCCTTGCCCAATACTCAAATGTTCATGTGTGCAACAGAATAATAAAAGGCTTAAATGGGGCTCAACCATACATCCATCCATACATTCGTACCCATGTACCATGGTGATGTTGAATATCCTGTGAACGAGTGTTAAACTAGAACTCTATCCTACATACATAGTAGATAAAACATGTACTTGATTTCATTATACTGATAACGTATCATACTGATAACGATCCAACACACGATTGTCATAATGTTGTTCATCCATTATTTGATACAATAGAACTACTGTTACTATGACCTTATAGATCTGCTATTTTAAAGCAGTGAGATTTACTGTATTTCATCACATAACTTTTTTCATAACCTGATTTATTTCACTGTTTATAATTGGAGGGCAGGTCTTACGGTATGACGTAATTTTTACTGAATATTTTTAAGGATTAAATTTATAGTAACGGTCATGTGATCGCAAAGTGACAAAGTGTATCATCATTCTCATGAGGTATGGGAATCACACAGGTTATTATACCACATTATACCACACTACTTTTCAGCTGTAAATAGCGGTATGAAATATTTTTTACTGAATATTTTTAAGGATTACATTTATAGTAACGTGACGTACATGTGATCGCAAAGTGTATCATCGTTCTCATGAACTATGGGATTCACACAGCTGATTACACCAAACATGTTCAAACATACTGTAAGCAGTTAATTATTAACTCCATAGTAAAGCCACACTAGTTTTCAGCTATAAATAGACACACCACACACACAAAAATCAACAAGGATCTGTCCGATTTACTATATTCTATCCTGATTGGCTAAGATAGGCTTCCAAAGTTTGCAGGATTGGTTCGTTTCAAACAAAAAGCCTCAAATCCTGAACGCAGCATGCAATTTCCGTGAAAATTTCCACGTAGATTCTCACTTGGCCGAGGATGAAATGTCACTTGAAAACTTTCAAATCAGCCTCATGGTGGCGCTATAACAGGCCGATTCACGTTTTTATCTATAACTGTACCGATCTGCGTGAAACTTTGCACGCACAATCACTTGAGGCAAAGGAAAAACCTTTGCCCTGCATTTTTTGCCTGTTAGAGCGCCACCAGGAGGCTGACTTTTGTAAAACATTTCTTTTGCTCTTACTCCTTCAGATTCTGTCCAAAATCACACAAATCGGTACACAGTATCTCTATAGTCATGTGATCAAGATGGATTTGTCCGATATTTCATATTCCATCCTACTTGGCTAACATTGGCTTCCAAAGTTTGTAGGATAGGTCTGTTTTGAACAAAATTCCTCAAATCATGAACGCAGTGTGCGATTTCCGTGACATTTTGCACGCACATTCCCACTAGGCCGAGGAAGAAATGCCCCCCTTTTCACATTGACCTGTTATAGCGCCACCAGCAGGTCTAAATTAGCAAACCCCATTTTTCGAACAAACTGCCTCAAATCATGAATGCAGTGTCCGATTGCCGTGAAAGGCCTAAGAAGAAATGCCACCCTTTTCACATTGGCCTATTATAGCGCCACCAGGAGGCCACAATGACCTACCTGACCTGGCGGAGACTTGTGCTCCGAGGAGCACTTTTTCTAGTTTGTATTGATTGATGTCTTATTACTTCAATTTAAATAACGTCTAAGGATACTAAGTGATGTAGTGGTGGTTTGAGATGGTGGAGCCTTTATGTGTATGTCTTTGTTCAAATGTTTTGGTTCTGTGTTGTTGGATTATTTTCTTGTTGTGTGTTGTGCTCTGATAACCCCCTCGAAAACGAGATGCTGCGTCTCAAGGGGCTTATCCTCTAGTGACATTTCAAAAAACTAAAAACTAAAACAAATATTGTGGACCTGCAAATGCATAAAATCATAACCACTTCAGATGTCAAGACATGACCTTGACAGTTCAACAAATATTTCAGGAGGATTATGTTATAAAGACAGTTGTCAGCTTTAATATCACCTCTTTACACAATGACAGACTTTGAGCAGCAAGTCATTCTAGGTCATCAAACATTAACCACCTCCTCAATAAACCTGCTATAGTTGTTCAGTATGAGGAACTGTGCTACTGATAAGATAATGACAGAATTTAACTTGTGCACAAAAACAGTAGCACGAAAACGGTGCAATTTGTAGTGAATTTGCACTGTGTGCAGGCACCGCAATCTAGGGACATCTAGAAAGGTACCTTTTCTTAAAGGAGGTAAATCTGATTTCACCAATACATTTCTGAAATTAGGAGGACATTTGCATACCACCTTTGGGGGATCTTTGAAGACATTGCATAACTGTGTATCTGTATTTAACATTATGCCAATCGTTTTTATTTATTTATTATGTTCTCATATTCCTTCTAGTTACTGTAGGGAAAGTTAGCCCAATTTTTATGAAAAAAAAGGGTAATTTTTCTTACCAATAGCTTTCTTCACAAATGTGTTCATAAAGGTGTCTACTAACACCTCTCAATTTGTGCCAACCCAACTCCCTTGGGAAACTTTGTGGGAGCCAATTAAATTGGGGTACTCAGAGGGCCTGGGCAAAAAAATGGAAAATTTTACATTGGCTAAAATGAACTTGTGGGATGTGTAATTATAAGTTTTCAGGGGTCCTGAATCTATTCCAACCATTAGTTCTGAGTAAAAAAGAGGACTCCTACTATGGTGCATTCATGCAACAGAAATGTGTTATCTTGCCATAACTAAATCATGCATCCATTTGTAATTAGTAAAATAATAATAATTTGGATAAAACCAGGATATAGATATATTTGAGCTAATAATTGAGATCAGGTGATCTGAGAGTCTCAGTCTGTTTGGATGTTCATAAATTAATCTATTCCAATAACTAAATCATGCAACCTTTACTTATTAGTATTATTTGCATACACTATGTAAAAAACATATATTATCATGTAAAATAAAGAATTACATTTTTTTTCACAGTCTACCAAGATTACCTTTATTTTAATAGCAACTAGAAAAAGTGCTCCTCGGAGCACAGGTCTCCGCCAGGTCAGGTACGTTATTGTGGCCTCCTGGTGGCGCTATAGGCCAATGTGAAAAGGGTGCCATTTCTTCTTAGGCCTTTCACGGCAATCGGACACTGTATTCATGATTTGTGGCATTTTGTTCAAAAAAATTGTTTTGCTAAATTAGACCTGCTGGTGGCTCTATAACAGGCCAATGTGAAATGGGTGGCATTTCTTCCTCGGCCTAGTGGGAATGTGCGTGTGAAATTTCACGGGAATTGCAAGCTGCGTTCATGATTTTAGGCATTTTGTTCAAAACAGACAATCCTGAAAACTTTGGAAGCTAACCTTAGCCAATCAGGAAGGAATATGGGAAATCGGACAGATCCGGGTTGATCACATGACTATAGAGATACTGTGTACCAATTTGCATGACGTTTGAATAAAATCTGTAGGAGTAATGTCAAAAAATAGGTTTTGCACAAATCGGCCTCCTAGTGGCGCTATAACAGGCCCATGTGACAAATTTGGGGCAGAGGTTCTGAATTCGTATCGAGGGAGTGTGTGTGCACAGTTTCGCAGCGAGCGGGCCAACGGTGCCGGAGATTAGCTGGTAACACACGGACAGGACACACACACGGACGGACACACGGACGGACGGACGGACGGACGGACAGGGGGTAAAACATACTCTCTCGCCATGCCTTTCGGCCTGGCGGAGACAATAAACTGCATAGTGCACATAAAATGTATGAAAACTAGAAATTATTACCAAGTATGAATATACAAACAAAATAATCACTGATGAAACTAGTCTTGATGGCATCTTCCATTACACAGTTTGGTAACCATGTTAATTGAAAGATCTCCATCTGCCCCGTCATCATCGATGCCCACCAGCAAAATGTCCTGTCAGCTACAGAGAAGGCATGGAAGGCTTGTAAGGCTGCAGTTTAAGTGGATATCCTTCCTTGAAGTGACTATGAAAACTTTGTGTGTCGTCTTCCACATGGTAAGTAGTTGGAGGCACCAACTACTACTGTTGCCTAGATCCATACCTTGCACATACAATAATGGTGGCTTTTAACAATATACTGTTAATTAAAATGATCAATTTCTGCACTAAACACAGAGAGGAGCAGGATCGACATGTTATGTTGTGACACAGAGCTTGTAGATTGTCTATTTTACATTGTTTGCTCGTAGATTGTCTATTTTATGCTGTGAGCTTGTATATTGTCTATTCTGGCTTTTGCCCTTAAATCAGTTCTATTGAATACCCTTTACGTCTGTGTGTTGATTAAACCAAAATTGAACCAATGAAAGTTATTAAAAAGTGCTTCTGACAAAACCAGCTTTAACTCCATTTAGTAGGGCAGTTTCGAGGCTCCGTGAGCACCCCAAAAACACATCTCTTAAACCTGTTTTTTTAGGACCCTAAAGGTGTCTAGTTATGATTTCTGCTTGTTGCCCATGTCAACTAATGTCCCATGGGATTTATTTTTTTAACCCTTTCTGACACCTACCCCCAACCCAAACCATAACATGAAGATAACAGAGAATACCATAACTCTTGAAGTAAACAACATACAGCAACAAATGAACAAATTTTTCTATATCATTTTGACCCAAGGAATGCATTAAAGTGGTTATTATAAAGATTCAAGCACATCTTGACTCTATTTCAGGACATAAACAGCCAAAAACAAGCAGAAAACGTTCAAATCACAATTATCACATCTATATTTCTCTTTGTACTAAACTTTTAAGGTGTATTATTTTTTACCATATGTTTTTTAGGACCTTTATGGTGTCTAGTTAAGATTTATTCTTGTTGCCCTGGTCAAATAATGGCCCATGGGGTTCATTTTAACCCTTTCTGACACCTATTGCCAATCAAACCATAAAATTGAGATAACAGAAAATACCATAACTCTTGAAGTAAACAACATACAGCGACAAATTAATACATTTTTCTATATCATTTTGACCCAAGGAATTCATTGAAGTGGTTATTATAAAGATTCAAGCACATCTTGACTCTATTTCAGGACATAAACAGCCAAAAACAAGCAGAAAACACTCAAATCACATCTATATTTCTCTTTTTACTACATTTTTAAGGTGTATTCTTTTTTACCATTTTTTTACCTTTTTTACCACTTTTCGGACCCTAAAGGTGTCTAGTTAAGTTTTAATCTTGTTGCCCTGGTCAAGTAAGGTCCCATGGGGTTTATTTTAAATTCAAATCACATCCTACTATCCTACTATCCTACTATAATTCTAGTAACCTCTGTGCGTGCGTTTGTAGTGGTGGTGGTGAAGCTACCCGGTTCTCCCCACTGGCTGGACCAATTGCTCTGATTTTGCACACAGCCATTGACCATTACCATCTGAACTTAACTGTGAAGCCCGTTTTTCAATTTAATCAAATCTCAGCTTCTTATTAGCGTTTTTGTGTCAAAGAATGTCGTCCCATAGCTGCGGCTGCCCAGCTATGGGACGAACTGCCTCCCGGGTTGCCAGATCATGTGCGCATATCCCCCCACGGATGCGCTGCGCCGACCGGGTATGGTCTAGTCTATATTAATCCTTGTATTAAATACTTAAAGGGTAAGACCACTTTAGTAGAGGTTTGGGTTGTGTAGTTACCTTGCCATGATGTAACTCCAAAGGTGGGCAAGAAATCAAAAATAATTGCTCCATTGATTAGAAATTGATAATTCAAAATATGCTCCTCATTGACTTACATTGTACGGTAAAACAGCTCTCAAAGTCACTCTTTTAGCACATAAATTAACCCAAACATAGCTGATTCAGACAATATAGAGCATCACCGAACCCAGTACTGTTTGTTTTTTTAATAAAAATGTCAACTTCCTGTTGATTTTACTATTTGAAGATCTGGATCCGGATCCGCCGATCCAGTCCGGGTTTTCTACTTATTAAAAATGGCAAAATCAACAGGAAGTTGACATTTTTATTTAAAAAAAAAACAGTACTGGGTTTGGTGATGTTCTATATTGTCTGAATCAACTTTGTTTGCGTTCGTTTTTGTGCTAAAAGAGTGACTTTGAGAGCAATTTTACCGTACAATGTAAGTCAATGAGGAGCATATTTTGAATTATCAATTTCTAATCAATGGAGCAATTATTTTTGATTTCTTGCCCACCTTTGGAGTTACATCATGGCATGGTAACTACACAACCCAAACCTCTACCAAAGTGGTCTTGCCCTTTAAGGTGTATTCTACTTTACCCCATGTTTTTTTGGACCCTTATGGTGTCTAGTTAAGATTTCTTCTTGTTGCCCAGGTCAACTAATGTCCCATGGGGTTCATTTGGTGACCATTTTAAATCGATGTCCACAGGAGAGGCGTACAAAGACAAATAAACCCACTTTTTCATAGAATGTTTACACCAGGAACCTAATGGAAAGGTCACTAACATGGTCCAACCATTCTTTATTGGTGAAAAACACACAAATATCAAATTCTGGCTTATATTTAGGCATAATATAACTTTCTTGAATAATCAAAACATAATGTCACTGATCGGTATCATCCATCTCAACCTCTTCCCTCTTATCATCATCATCATCATCATTAAATATTGTTAGGATGATCATACACCAACCTGAAAGCCTTTTGAAATTTGTGGTTCTTCTGGAGCTTTTTGAGTGGTGCCACCTTGCCCTTGAAGGAACTAGTACAGCCCTGATCACTGAATACATGTATGGTACCCAAGCAGGGTGCTACAGTATGGCTGCCCAAGAGAGGTTGCTAGCTCCGTGACATTTACCAGCTGACGGTGCCTGCCTGTGCCAGTGTCAAGGTAGATGAGCAGGTTGATGTCGTCATTAACATCAACAATCATTGTAGGCAAATCTGCTAACACAAGAACTCACCAAAGTTATATAGGTATTGATCAATCAACTCACTTCTCAATCTAATGCCACAAGTGTATGAGCTGTTCCTTCCACGATGAGAGCAGCTGTTTCACATTTTGCCGGTTACATGGCGGCTTTCCGACATGTCGCCTTTCCGACGTTAACGAACCCTATACCTAAACCTCACCCTAACCCTAACCGCACGCGGAAGCCACTAGTCGGAGTGGCGAGATGTCGGCGTGGAAGACGGTTACCCATTTTGCCAGCCGGGATGCTGCCTCCTTACTCCCCCCAGACCTTGAGCATCAACTGGCAGAGCTGTCGCATATTTTCCGCATTGCCCAGAAAGAACATAAAGTCATGGGGTTTCCTGGTGGCTTGACCTTGCACTATGAATTTCTCAGAAAGTCCACGCCTCAGCCTCTACTGCGCCCTTGATGGAATCAAGAGTGGTCTTGATTCCATCTAGGCGCAGTAGAGGCTGAGGCGTGGACCAGCTCGCTTGCCCCCATGCCAGGACACACTCATCCCCCACATCCAGTGGGTGAACTATAGAGTGACCTGTTACAAGCGAGCAGCTGAGCCAATCTTTTGGAGGCCTAAATCCTATGATGATGGTCAGGGGTGGCAGAAGACAGAAGGAGGGATTTTGGAGCCTGTCTGGTCTTGTGGGCCAATTCTACCCCTATCTCTCATTGACCTCTTGGCTGCTGGTGTCATCAGTGATGATGTGAGGGAAGAGGAGGAGTTTGATGATGAGATGGATGATACTGATCAGTGAAATTGTGTTTTGATATAAGCCAGAATTTGATATTTGTGTGTTTTTCACCAATAAAGAATGGTTGTACCATGTCAGTGACCTTTCCATTAGATTCCTGGTGTAAACATTCTATAAAAAAGTGGGTTTATTTGTCTTTGTACGTTGTCTGGTTCAGATATGAAAACGCCACTCCTGTGGACATCGATTTAAAATGGTCACCAAATGAACCCCATGGGACATTATGTTGACCTGGGCAACAAGAAGAAATCTTAACTAGACACCATAAGGGTCCTAAAAACATGGGGTAAAGTAGAATACACCTTAATTATTTAATACAAGGATTAATATAGATGTGATTTGAACATTTTCTGTTAGTTTTTTTGCAGTTTCTGTCCTGAAATAGAGTCAAGACCTGCTTGAATCTTAATAATAACCACTTTAATGAATTCCTTGGGTCAAAATTATATATAGAAATGTGTTCATTTGTCTCTATATGTTTACTTCAAGAGTTATGGTATTTTCTATTGTCTCCATTGTATGGTTCGGGTTGGAAATAGGTGTAACAAAGGGTTAAAATAAACCCCATGGGACCTTATTTGACCAGGGCAACAAGATTAAAACTTAACTAGACACCTTTAGGGTCCTAAAAGACATATGGTAGAAAAGAATACACCTTAAAAATGTAGTACAAAGAGAAATATAAATGTGATTTCAAAATATTCTGCTATCTTTTGCTGTTTCTGTCCTGAAATAGAGTCAAAATGTGCTTGAATCTTAATACTAACCACTTCAATGAATTCCTTGGGTCCAAATGATATAGAAAAATGTATTAATTTGTCTCTGTAGGTTGTTTACTTCAAGAGTTATGGTATTTTCTGTTATCTCCATTTTATGGTTTGATTGGGAATAGGTGTCAGAAAGGGTTAAAATGAACCCCATGGGCCATTATTTGACCAGAGCAACTAGAATAAATCTTAACTAGACACCATAAAGGTCCTAAAAAACATATGGTAAAAAAGAATACACCTTAAAAGTTTAGTACAAAGAGAAATATAGATGTGATCATTATGATTTCAACATTTTCTGCTAGTTTTTGGCTGTTTATGTCCTGAAATAGAGTCAATATGTGTTTGAATATTAATAAAAACTACTTTAATGAATTCCTTGGGTCAAAATGATATAGAAAAATGTGTTAATTTGTTGCTGTATGTTCTTTACTTCAGGAGTTATGGTATTCTCTGTTATCTTCATGTTATGGTTTGGGTTGGGGGTAGGTGTCAGAAAGGGTTAAAAATAAACCCCATGGGACATTAGTTGACATGGGCAACAAGCAGAAATCATAACTAGACACCTTTAGGGTCCTAAAAAAACAGGTTTAAGATATGTGTTTTTGGGGTGCTCACGGAGCCTCGAAACTGCCCTACTAAATGGATCCTCAAACCTTCTGCTAAACCAGTCCACCAAAGAGGGGTGGAGTCAGCTGGTTTTGCTGACTCCAGCCTCCACCCCCTTTTGACCCATTTTACGTTGTGAGCTGAGCTTGTAGATTGTTTATTTTATGCTGTGAGCTCGTAGATTGTTCTAAGACTATTCTAAGATATATAAGTAATAAATAAGTATTAGTCTAATTTCCTCCAAAGGGAGGTGTGAGAGACGGACAAACACCAACAACACAAAAGGTAAAATAATTAATTATTCATATATTCAATTTAGGCATTTAGCAGACGCTTTTAACAGTATATGTATGAATATAATCTGCAATGCATCTGTTTTAATAATCTAATATGTTAATGTGCAGACATGTGGACATAGACAGAGTGGTGTGGTATATTATTTTTGTATACAGTATATAAATAGTGTCTTTTTTTATTAAAAGGTGTGTGGTCTAATTTCCTGCAAAGGGAGGTGTGAGAGACGGACAAACACCAACAACGCAAGAGGTAAAATAATTAATTCATCTTAAAATAATCTGATTGCTAGTCATATAGCATACATGATTGATTTTTGGTGAAAATTACTTCTTTTTTTGTTATCAATTGTTTTTATTATCATATCAGCAATACAATTATGGATGAATGGATACATGTTTCAACAAGATACAAACACATACACAACTTAAAAACAACACAGAAGGTTAATTAAAATAATAATAAAAATAAAAATAATAAAAATAAACCCACCCACCCCTCCCCGGAACCAACAATGTCTCTAAATGCAAGGGCCAAACACCGTGCCTATACCTGTGCAAGGTCACAACACTGTGTGCAACACTTAAACCAAGCCTTTAAGCTTATATGCGAAGTTAGACCACATATCAATGTTTCTCTCACTTGCTCCATGTAACCTGATGGTGATGGTATAGGTGGTTTGATTGATTGATTGAATATTGTATTAGGCAAAAATTAGTCCATGGGCCAGACGAGATGTCGGTACACCGAAAGGTGGCAAAGGTTACATATCATTTTTGAGAAGCTCTATGTCTGTAGATATCATTTTGGTATGATAACCCTTCCTGAGTCACAGCTAAATTGGTGTTATCAGCTGCTGAAGTTACCCTCCCCCATTGAAAAAAGCCATTTTAGATGCAGGTGCATATCTTGGTATTGGCTTCTGTTGAGTACATATTTCAATATCTTTCACTATGGTGTTTGGTATCATTTTTAAGGGGACACTTTAAGCTTTCATTCAAGCCCTTTTGTGTATATGTAGGACAAGTACAGTGGTTACTGGAGCCCTTCAAACTTTGAATAAAACATTTTTAACACAATATTTGCCGAAATCATATTTTTTCTTTTAGTCCTGTGCCATCAAGAAACATCAGTGGCACAAAACACAAAATCTGGAATGCTGACATGACCCTAAGGATTCAGGAAATGTATAATTTACCCATATTATTTCATTCTGAGGGACAGATTTTCAGCCTTATATTAAACAAGTAGTTTTAGCGCAAAACTAATCAGGCCATAGTCAGTTACAACACAGACTCGTTTTAAGTATTTGTTCAATAGTAGCATTTTATAATAAAGCAGTTCATGAGTCACAGTAGTAGTCAAATCAACATGAAAGTATATGCATGAAATTATGTGTCCTTTTATCTACATAATGCTGTATATACAGCAGTAACAGTGTAGTAACATCAACAGTATATAGATATACATTGTGCAACATTGGGTCGATCACACTATATATAAGAGACTTCAGTCCTTTGTGCCGACCCACTTTATTTTTTGTTCAGTTTTTTCCTTGTATGGCTTATTCTTTATTTCCTTTTTTCTCTTTTTGTCTCTTTTTTTCCCAATGTCCTTGTTCATGGCCTAGCTGCCGGGTAGTTTTTTTCCAAGCCTAGGGCCATGTCACACATTAAAACTGGTCATCAATTTCTTCATCTGACTCCCCAAGTTCAAATTCTGTTCCAGTGAACAGAATCCAGTGAATGGCCAGCTTGCCATCGTTGTCGGTCCATCCATGGAGAATAGGGCTTGGCACAACAGGACATGCCTGTAGACAGCAGTTCCAGATTGCTGCCTGGTAGTGGTTGAGTTGGAAAGAATGGAAATGGCAGTCTCTCTGCATCTAGAACTGCCCTTCTAGAGAGGGAGACTGGATGCTTCACCTGGCAAGCATTCGAGCAATGATTCCTTGGTGCTTTGCATATGACCAAATTAATTATGCACACTAGTACCTTCCCTACTATTACGCCCAAATGTCTCAACTGCCACACACCCAGATGTGTATACAGAATTCATGGAAGGGGGTTTCTCAGTTCAAATGGGCTCCACCAATCCCTTTCTCCGAATCCCTGTTGACCAAGCCATAGAAGAAACGGTGAACAAAGACACCCAGACAGCTGGAGGGACAAAGGGATTCAGCTTGAAGCCAGGAGATGTGATATTACCTTACAGCTGAGTACAGAACCGTGTTCCTCAGACATCTGAGAGACTCGATAGGTCAAGGCAGTTCCAAGCTGTCCCATCCAGATCTACAGGGTCCAAGGGTCAAAAGAGATGATGAGGATGTCAAGGCTTTCATTGACCTTATGGAGAATAACTGGTTCAATCCTGTGGCTCCAAATGGCATTGATCTGCCTAATTGGCTTACACACCTTCACAGGATGTGACACAGTGAGTGCATTCACCGGTCGAGGGAAGCTGAATGCTCTGAAGATGGTAAGAAAGGACCCTTCCTGGCAAGATACTTTCAGTCAACTGGGGAAGTCGTGGAATGTATCTCATGATCTCTTCCAGGAAATTGAGAAGTTTACCTGTTGCATGTACATCACTAATAGCAGCACAGGTGATGTAAATAAGACGTAAGTAAGCTGCGCCACAAACGGTTTTGCTCCAAAAGGGGGGAAATCGAATCCAGCCAGCTGCCACCATGTAGAGATTGTCTCTATATGCATTATTGGACGGGCAAACTACCAGGCAGCAATCTGGAACTGCTGTCTACAGGCACCTCCTGTTGTACCAAGCCCTATTCTCCATGGATGGACCGACAACAATGGCAAGCTGGCCATTCACTGGATGCATTCCCCACCTGCACCAGATGTGGTCTTGGAGCTGTTGTCCTGCAAGTGTGTGCAAACTGCCAGATTGCACGTGCCTGTCAAATGGACTGACCTGCATGGACCGACATGTGCAGGTTGCAGACCTGCAGCAACCAATACAGGCAGATGATCCACAACCAAAATTTGAACTTGGGGAGTCAGATGAAGAAATTGATGACCAGTTTTAATGTGTGACATGGCCCTAAGCTTGGAAAAAAACTTCTACCAGGCAGCTAGACCATGAACAAGGACATTGGGAAAAAAGAGACAAAAAGAGAAAAAAGGAAATAAAGAATAAGCCATACAAGGAAAAAACTGAGCAAAAATAAAGTGGGTCGCACAAAGGACTGAAGTCTCTTGTATAGTGTGATCAACCCAATGTTGCACAATGTATATCTATATACTGTTGATGTTACTACACTGTTGTTACTGCTGATATACAGTATATGTAGATAAAAGGAAACATCATTTCATGCACATACTTTCATGTTGATTTGACTACTACTGTGACTCATGAACTGCTTTATTATAAAATGCTACTATTGAACAAATACTTAAAACGAGTCTGTGTTGTAACTGACTATGGTCTGATTAGTTTCGCGTTAAAACTGCTTGTTTAATATAAGGCTGAAAATCTGTCCCTCAGAATGAAATAATATGGGTAAATTATACATTTCCTGAATCCTTAGGGTCATGTCAGCATTTCAGATTTTGTGTTTTGTGCCACTGATGTTTCTTGATGGCACAGGACTAAAAGAAAAAATATGATTTCGGCAAATATTGTGTTAAAAATGTTTTATTTGAAGTTTGAAGAGCTCCAGCAACCACTGTACTTGTCCCACATATACACAAATGGGCTTGAATGAAAGCTTAAAGTGTCCCCTTAAAAATGATACCAAACACTATAGTGAAAGATATTGAAATATGTACTCAACAGGAGCCAATACCAAGATATGCACCTGCATCTAAAATGGCTTTTTTCAATGGGGGAGGGTAACTTCAGCAGCTGATAACACCAATTTAGCTGTGACTCAGGAAGGGTTATCATACCAAAATGTTATCTACAGACATAGAGCTTCTCAAAAATAATAAGTAACCTTTGCCACCTTTCGGTGTACCGACATCTCGTCTGGCCCATGGACTAAATGTAAAACAGCACAGTTACATTTAAAATACTTTGTCTAAAAGGTCCGTTCATAAAAGTCCTTGCGGCCTTGTTTCCAGCAAGGTCCTTGATATTCAATTCATAGACATATATAGTGGCACCACAGTTCAAATATCAATACAAAAAAAAACAGAAAAAGATAACATTATGTACAACTAAACAAAAAAAAAGTAAAAAAATAAAAACTATTTGTAGAAGAACGGGGGGGGGGGGGGGGTCGTCTGTCTGGTGGGTGAGTTTCTGGTTTGGGAAAGCTTAAAACATGAATTATTTTCTACAGAAAATAATATGGATCATATATTTCCGGTTGATAATAATAACACACATCAACACCAACTCCACAACCCAGAACAGAGAGATCATTTAAATATGACTCTCTCTCTCTCTCTCTCTCTCTCTCTCTCTCTCTCTCACACGCTGCACGCACGCACGCACGCACGCACGCACACACACACACACACACACACACACACACACACACACACACACACACACAAATATCCAGTTTTAGAAAAAGAAAGAGGAACACGTTATGCCCAGTCATACTGTGCACCCAAGATGTTCCTTTTATTTATTTATTTAAAAAGGCCAAGTTTAAGATAAGAATTTAATACATAAATTATCAATACGAGGCACATGTTGTTTTCAATGGTAGTGGATGGAGAGAGAGAATGTTTTGTCCAACCAAGCAACAACAACCAAATGGTGCAAAGATGGGTGAGATCACAGGCTTCATCCTCCGTCTCGTAGCTGTTTGGACACATTTTATCAACACATAAGTATCATCTAGTTTTGATTGATTGATTGATTGAATATTTTATTAGACAGAAATGTAAACTAAAAGGATAACACAAAAAAGTGTTGTTTGCATTGTGGTCCTATGTATTCAATTCATCAACAGAGCATCACACATTATACATGTATACATAGCCTACATGTCATCAACACATATAAACAGCTATATATAGAAAAGGAAAAACGGCGGTAGTGTAAAGACACCTAATTTCGAAGGGAAATTAAAACTAGCTCCCCCTGTGACCTGATAGATGTTTTTTTTTTTCAGGCCGATTTTGAAAGAAGCCAGTGATATCATTGCTCAACATCTCTCAGAGGTCACACAGTAGATATGCTAGCTGGAAAGATGTGTATTTTTTCTAAAAGAGTTTTGAGATAAACTTTACTTGAACCCGATTTATTTTTCTTCTTTTACCTTTATTTACCCAGCCCAAGTCAAGAAGAACAAATTTGTATTTACAAATGTTGTCCTGGAACTGTTCTCTTTTTTTGTTTTGTTTAGAATGGGCAACGCAGAAGTCACGATTCACCACCCAACTGACCTGTCAGCAGACATCGACATGCAACACGGCTGGGTGACGAAGCAGCATCCCGGCATGATCCACCTGTCGAAGACCGGTAGTACCTTTTATGGATGTGGTGGGATCATCACGTTCAAGAGGGACGTGAAGGCGGCCGGAGCAAAGCAAAGCCAGAGCCAAACCACGACCGCAACCGGTTCTGCTGCTGGTCGTGCCCCTTCTGGTGGCCTTTCGTATAGCGAAGAAAATGCGCATGGTATGCATACCGAATACGTTATATCGGGTGAAAACAGAGTCTCCCAGCTGTTCTGCTATGTCAACTGTGGGGAAGATGAGAAGGGAGTGGTCGAATGGAAGAAAAATGAGCTAAACCTTCAATATGAGAGCAAATGGATTGATCCCAATGATGCACGAAGGATGACCATCTATATTAAATCTAAATAAGACTCTTGCTGTCAACACAGCAGGATCAGCACATTGGAGAGCAAGGCGCACTACATGACTACTCTGCAGTGTTCAATTTGGTGTTTTAAGTTTAATTTCCAAATATTACAATATCATAATAATATCAACATCTAGCAGCATTGCCAGTGAAAGCAAACGGCTCTGTCCATGAACTATTCAATTCTTTGATTACCTCTTTGCCTCTTTACCTTTACCGCGTTACCTTTTTGCATTTGGAATCCTTAGCGTAGCAGGAAATCACACACTGGTTTGTTTACACAAACCACCTGGCTGGCCAATAATGTAAATGTAATGTAATGTGAATGTGGAAAATATAATGTTTTCTATAGCTACAGGGAGCCACAAGGGAGGGGCTAAAGTGCTGCATGTGGCTCCAGAGCCGCAAGTTGCAGACAGATGCAGACAGATGAGAGCCTCCAAACGTCACCCTGCTGCTCCATCCTGTAAGATGTGGTGCATCTAAAGGGAAGTTGTGACCCCGTTATTTTGGTCCCAGGAGGAATGTGACCATGCAGACAGTTAAAAATATATATAAATCTGTAATACAGGAGACAATATGTGCTCATTAGAGATGTGTGTGCTCTGCAACAATGGTTTATTAAACAATTTACAGTAACAATGATTAGTGAAGCTTTTTTTTTCTCCCTGTCTATGCTTCAACCTTTGGGCCATTTAGGGTGGTGGAAGGGAGTAGGGGAATTAAAGAAGACTGGAGGGACAGTTGTTGGG
The DNA here is from genome assembly GCF_963454915.1 of Gymnoscopelus microlampas. Taxonomy (NCBI): domain Eukaryota; kingdom Metazoa; phylum Chordata; class Actinopteri; order Myctophiformes; family Myctophidae; genus Gymnoscopelus; species Gymnoscopelus microlampas. The sequence continues at coordinate 3,519,425 of NC_139946.1, forward strand.
CACTTGACAAACATCAAATGTGTGTTGGAATTGTCAAATGTTTGTAGTATTGTGCAGCTGATATGCTTGTCCAAATCTCCAGCTATGTAAACATAAAATAAAATAAAAACTTGAATACAAAAAATGTATTCAGAATATTTACTGTAACAATGATTAATCAAGCATATCATCGCTGTAGGGCAGAAACCAGCTAACTTCATTTCAGCTTTTAAATCTTTTTTCCTAATTCAATTCTATTGAACACCCTTTACGTCTGTGTGTGGGTTGAAAAAATATTGAATGAAAAGTATTAAAAATGACCCCCCAAATAATGTACATTCTAAAAGGCTGCCGTATGTTAATGGTTTTGAGAACATTTTATTTAAATCGACTCCAAAAAATAGTAATTCATATTTACCATTTACCTGCATTCCTCCATCCGTAATATGTACTCAAATGTTTTATGTTTATAATGTAACAGTGAAACATTCAACCTTGATTCCATATTTTAATTTTTCTTAAGATAAGAAACAGTATAAATTTATAGGCTCATTTAAAGGTTGATACGGCAATGACGTGGATTGTTTTATGTAAACATGTAGTCTTTTTTATTGTAAAGCCACAGTACACCAGAGTGATACAGTACAATAAAATTCTTGTTGTGAAAGCAAGTACCTTCTTGTAAAGTAGTCTGGCATGTCTATTAAATTCATGCAGTTTTAACATAATTCAGCACTATATGTGTTTCAAGTTTCAATTCAATTGTACAATGTGTGGCCCTTCACTCACTTTATCGAAGTCAGTATGGCCCTCTGGATGTAAATCTTGCCCACCCCTGTCCTAGAGACACACTGAGCCTGTACGTACAGGTTTAAAAGGTAACCTGAGTCAAGTGACGGCAGGGTTCATAGTCTACCTTACCCCTTGTGTTTTCATAAAACTTCTGTAATATTTAACTTCTTCTAACTATCATATCATTTACAATGTCATGCTTTATAATGTCATGCATATGGAACAAAGATTTGTTGTTTGATGCAACTGAACGATACAGCTAGCATACACCTCTCTGAGCAGGATGTGGCACGGGTGCAAGACAGGGTGACTATCAGGAAAGCAGCCGGAACGGACCGGATCTCCAGGTGGGTCAACAAGACCTGCACTGACCTCCTGATGCCAGTGTTCATAACCAAATTCAACATCTCCCTTGCTCAGTCCTTGGTCCCCTCTTGCTCCCAGACGTCCATCATTGTCCTCGGCTCGTACCCAAGAACACCTCCCCAGTGAGCCTGAACAACTACTTCTCAGTGTAGCACTGACTTCAGTATTCATAAAGTGCTTTGAGAGGCTAGTAAACGACCACATGTGCTCTCTCCACAGTACTCTGGACCCACTGCCGTTTGCCCACCATCCCAACAGATCCTCAGACAACACCATCTCCCAGGTCCTGCACGTCACCCTTTCCCACTGACTAGATAATAACAAGCATGAGGATATTTGATTGATTGATTGAAACCTTTGTTTCAGGGAAATCCATTGAGACCAGGGTCTCTTTTTCAATGGCACCCTGTGTACCAAAAGAACATTTACAACAATGCTTTTACAGACATGACAAAGACAACAAGGTACACATAGATAAAATGAAATAAAAGGTTGCAAAGATTATACATTAAAGCCAAATATTACACCAAGCAGGTGTAACTTATTCATTCCATACAGATGTATTAGTTATATTGTATTAACATACTCTACCACACAGATTAATAGTTGTATTGCATTACCGCATTCATACCATACAGATGAACTAGTTATATTGTATTAACTTATTCATACCATACAGATGAACTAGTCATCAACTAAAACTAACTACTGTATAATCATAGAGTTGAAGTCTTTGTTGATATTGTTTCAAAGAGTTACAAAGAGGCTCTAAAGTGAAGGTGACCCAATATGGACAAACAGTAAAGCCTGATTATACTAGTTGTGTGCCGCGATGTCACACAGCGAAAATAGCAGATCTACAACCTCCTAACATGTCACACAGTGACCTTGTATAGATCTGCTATTTTCAGTATGCACAACCAAACATACATGACGCATAAGGAAGAGGTGATGGATGCATTTTCTTAATTTAATATTGATAGTGAGAAACAATGTTAGCAAAGACTAGGGACATTATCTCTATATTATAGTTAGTTTTAGTTGATGACTAGTTCATCTGTATGGTATGAATGAGTTAATACAATACAACTATTAATCTGTGTGGTAGAGTATGTTAATACAATATAACTAATACATCTGTATGGTATGAATAAGTTAATACAATATAACTACTTAAATTGTATGGTAGAGTATGTTCATATAATGTCATTAGTGGTGGTTAGAGGTGGTCTCCCTACTCTTCCAATGAGAAATGTAGATGCTGTGGTTGGGTAGGACACCTACTGGTTGACAAGGGGTATTGCATGAAATCATAGAGTTGTAACATCAAACCCAGGTGGAATCCTACGCACATGCCCTTAATACCACCACTTTTTCTGAAACGCCTCCCTCCATGTTCTGGAGCCTTGAGTAAAATAAATGATAACTACACTGCCCATACACAACTACAGCCCATAAATATGATAGTTAGCCTACAGTACTCGCAAACAATGAGAGTGTTGCTCTTATAAGGAGGATGCAGGCTAAAGCACATCATGGCACTGGAAGCAAGCAAGCCTACTCTGGGGAGATCATCTCCACTGGACATTATATAATGGACCTATTACAAACCTGGATATGAGCAGTAGAGGACTATTATGAATGGGTGAAGTATGAACATGATTACATGCAAAACTGAGTCTGTATGTAATCAGAACTTTAGTTTGCTAAAGTATAGACAACAAGGCTAGGCTATAATGATCTGAGAATGCATCTGTTATAGGCTAGATCTATAGGCTGTATGAGGATATGCCTAACTTATACATAGCAAAGGCTGTGATTTGCGTATTGTGTTTGGAAAAAGGTTGTTTTATTAACAGCAAAGTCATTCAGTGTTTTTAATAACAGCTATGCATGACCCTGTGAACATTTTTGAAAGGTCAGTAAAAACAATAACAATAACTGAAACAATATGTTTGACTTTGATCAATGTCCTTTAAGCCCATAGGCTGCCTGCGCAACAGGAAAGATGCATTCAGATGTAATTATTGGCAGAAAATGTTCATTAATTACAAAAATAGCAAATCTACAAGGACACACCACATCACAATGAGACTGAGGTTGTAGATAGTTATTTTTGTGTGACATAATTGTATGACTAAAGTATAGAATAGGGCTTAAGTGGTTAATATAAGCATCTAATCAATCAATTTACTAATAATAATTACTTGCAACACACCATGCAGTTTGCCGTTTAATGTTCTTCAGATCGCTAGCAACCATTCTGAACCATTTAGTGATAGAAAGCAGGAAGGCATAGTCACCACATCACCTTCTTCACATGTTAAACTGTCGTTCTACAAGTCTACATTAGATTAGCGCTCTCTCTCTCTCTCTCTGCCAAGTGTACCGACAGACGCATTCCTTTATTTATGTTTCGTCAACGCGTCGAGGCAGCGACGTGTTGTGGGCTTGTAGATCAGCTGTTTGGGTTGGACTCCTGGGCCACTTGGGACTGTGATTCGGCCACTAGGATGGTATTCAGATGATAGACAAGCCAGTGGGCCAATCATGTGATGTCTCTCTGCTCTGTGGGTTCTTCTTAAGGATTGGTCCTCTCCACTTAGTGGCCAGTGGCCACCCAGCCCAAACATTACCGTAACTATCCTAAAACGGTGGCAAAAATACCCGAAAAAATACCTGAATACCCGAGAAAAAAAAAAGTTTTACAATTTTACCATTTTACTTTCTTCCACCATTAATGGTTCGGCCGACTGGGCAAATGTCCGGTATGCCAGATGCCCAGTCCACCCCTGGTCACAGTCTTTACAGTGGAACGGTTTTAGTTTCTCTCCAGTGTGGACAAGCTGGTGTATCTTGAGGGCACATGGCACATCAAAACCTTTCCTACACTGCGTACAGCGGAAAGGTCTTTCTCCATGGCCGGTGACAAGATGGTGTATCTTCAGACCATCTGAATGGGTATAACTCTTGTAACATTGTTTACAGAGGAAAGGTTTTTCTCCATTATGGACAAACTGGTGTCTCTTCAATGCACCTGGCTCGCCGAAACTCTTGTTACACTGGTTACAGTGGAAAGTTTTTTTTGTGTGTTTCCGCCTTATGTGTTCATGGAGACAGATCTGAGATGTGAAGGCACATGGACACTCAGAACAAGAGAAGGACTGAATCTGGGAAGAATGGGACCTCACTCCTGAGAGAGGGGGGGGGGTGGAGAGAGAGTCGGGGAGAGAGAGCAGAAGAGAGAAGGGGAGAGACAGGTTAAAGATGGTGAGTACAGGTACAACTTGAAAAGCTTCCATCATCAAACAAGTCCCTTGTTTGGGAGCACTATGTTTATATAACATGTTTAATATAATTATTTCTCTTTTATTCTCCTAATTTAGTCATTATTCCAAATCCCAGTTTCCCCCCACACATGTAGTTCCTGTACCTATGTTTAACACTGACTGACCTCCACTGGTCTCCTCCAAATCATCACCGTCTTCAGTGACTTCAGTGTCAGGTTCAAGCTTGACTTCAATTTCATAGCAGTGTGAAGAGATGTGTTCATCGTCAACTTCACTTTTCACTGCTAGTAATGTCAACATTGACCCATCAGGCTCCTTTATTCTTTGAAGTAGCTCCTCCTGTTCCTCTTTTATGTGTGGAGGCTCTGGTTCCTCCTGGAGCAGACTGGGACTCCACTCCTGTTCAGGAGAAACCTCCTCTTTACACACAACCATGTGCAGGATGTCTAGGAGCAGAAAAATAACATCATAGTCAACACTAGATTATCTTCCATTTACAAAATGAGCTATTGCCTACTAAGATCTAATCAGGCTTTTGTGTGCACCCCAGAAAGTTTTTAAGTTGCTTGATTTAATATTTAGATATATAACATTCATTTTATCAGACACACACCCTCCCTATATGTAACTTCAAACACAATTTTAACAATGTTAGATTCATGGAAAACACACATCCCTGGTTCCGGTGACTGATATTGGCCTTCTAATGTGTGAGGAGGCCGTGTTTTTTCAATTACCACGACTCTCGGTTAGTTACCGTTGGTGTTGGCTTGTGATGTCTGTGTCATTGAAGTGACGTCTTTGTTGAGTTTTCTGCCTGTGAAGGAGAATATGACATCCTTACGTTAGGTTTACTAATGGCATGTCATCACTTGGATTATGTTGTGAAATCAGTTGTATGTGTTTGTCAACTTGATGTTTTTTTTTTTTAATGATGTGTTCATGGAGGAATACCTGAGCTGTAAAAGCGTACGGACACCCTCTTGTAAGGACAAGAGAGTGTCTGACTCTGGGAAAACTGGGACTTCACTCCTGAGAGAGAGAGTTTCAATTTAAAAGTATGAAGGACTAGTTAGGGGCCAAAAAATAAATAGTGGGAATACTATTGTGTGATCGCTAAGGCGATCCCACAATAAATAGTGAAGATAACATTAAAGTGTGATTGCCTTTCTTCTGCTTCTTTCTGTTTGACCGAGACTTTGAGTGCCACCAATCAGAGTTGGAGTCGTTGCCCCTGTCGTCTTTTGGTTCCCAGCATGTACCAGAATGATTAACATTCTCCTCTTCATCACTGCTGCATTGCTGCAGGTGTGCTGGTGGATGGAGAACCTGGCGAACCATGTTCAGAGGGAGTTCGTGAAGGACCACCACTGGATTCATATTAGCCAGAAGAGGAGATAAATAAGGTATATTGCCTGGGAAGGAGAAAAGTTTGGAAAATATGACATCCTTGGGTTAGGTTTAATAACTGCATGTCACCACTTGGATTATGTTGTGAAATCTGTAGAGTATCTGATGTAGGCAGCAAGTTGACAGGCCTAGAGTTGGCATATATAGACGTTATAGGCTACCTGTCAGTCGACAGTCAACATGTTCATGTTTCCATATTTAAATGAATACAAGTTATGATGTTTAAGCTATGTGATATAATAGCCCGTATTGCTTTCTCCGCACGCTGAAAAACATCAGACCATTCTCAGCAGCAATGGAAATTAAAAAATATATAATATATTTGTGAACGGAAGTGCTAGCTTCCTCTCTCAGATTTCTGGGGGTGTAGTTCCAGACTCTATATAGCATTCGGAGATTGTGGAATAGTTGTCTGGCTACGCGAGACTACCGTGCGCGGGGCAATTCATGGTCGGAATATTGGGATGTCGGAATTATGGGTATAAAATGGCACAGTTGGAACATTGGGATTCCGGGATTATGGGTTTAATATAGTCGAGGATGTGTGGAGTGGAGAATTTGCTAAAGTACATCAATATTGAGGAAAGCTCATTTTCCGGTAAACAGATACCTGCCAAAATGGGCTTTTGGATATGGTAATGAGAATAAAGGATGTTAAAAAGGAATATTAACGCATAATGTAATGTATGCTATGCATATCGAAATCTTTTGCCAAAATTATCGCATAGTGAAAATTTGAACCAAACAGAACCAAAAAAGTGAAAGAAAGAGAGAGCACATGAAACTTACTGAGGTGTGCGTGGTCTTCAGGTTCCTCCAGTTTAATAGAAATGTCCCTGGCTGAGTCTGGAGAGTTCATCTGCACCTGCAGTCTGGACTCCACGGACTGGTCTGAAATGAAGCAATTGAATAATGACTTTAACTGGAGACCTAGTGGTGTCAAGAATAAAAATATTTGCAGAAGGTAAAGTAACTTTCCAACATATGAATCTTGGGTGCAAAGATTTTGAGACTTATACTATGGAAGAAATCACGCTCAACTTAAACTCGCCAACATTGCAGATGTACGGAAAGCTTGAATTATCCTCTTTGTATCTACCTATGTTTTTGTTTTATAAAGATCCATAGACATGTTATGCAGGTGATTATTTGGAGTTGGAGTTTGGAGAGTTGGAGATTCCAGATATTAAAGAGATCTAAGAGTTGCTTGCGGCTAGTCCAGACTATGGATGTGCATAACCGACCAAATTCTAAATAAAACATTCTACTGCAAATGTGTGTTTATCTCTTGTGATCAATTCATATTACTACCATTACCTTTCTGGCCTATTTTTGCACAATAATGTCACTGCCTATAGTGCCAGCTAGCAACTGTATTGTATGTTTATGTGACAATAAACACCTTGAAGCTAGAAAAGGGGAAGAAAGAGAGAGACAGACAGTGACACTTACTGAGGTCTGGCTGGTCTTCAGGTTCCTCTTGTTTCACTGAAACGGGTCTGGATGGGTCTGGATGGTTCTGTGGACTCCACAGAATCTGGAATGAAATCCCAGGAGTTTAGGATTCATTAAGAGGAGAAACTCCTCTTACACTCAACTTCAACAATAACAGACATTAAGGAAGGATTCACTAATTGTGTTAATAGCCCAATAGACCAGTCAACTGGTCAAGTTACTCACATGCATCACAGAGCACTTCATGAATATTCAATTATAATACACAACCTTTTTCACTTCAAGCAGCCCAGCAGTCTTGAATATCATGTAGAGAATATAATTAATATCTTAATTTAATTGTATCTCTGACAGACAATGTTCCTTCTTAAAAGGTAAGACGTTCTTTCCCCATTGAAAAATTAGTACATTATTTAGTAATGATTTGAGCAACATATACATGTTCACTAATGTCTGTTCAATGCTTGTGTAGTTGTTGCCCAAAACCCCAACGACCCCCTTTGTAGTGTTGCCATGTCCGCTTATTATAAGTGACTTTGGGCTTGTTTTTCTGTAAAGTAGCTTGTAAATATTGGTAGTTGCTTATTCGGGCTTGTTTCCTATTGTTGTTTAAACAGTGGTTCTCACACATCAAGTCCAGGACCATGGACCCCCAAATTAATATGTATTTTGTCCTGCAGACCCCCATCTGAAAGTGTTTTTGTGGCAGCCTGCCAGGGACCCCCATACAAGATGTATGTTGTTATAGTGGTACTAGCTGTAGAATAGAACTCTCGTAGACGTATTTATGATTCTGACGTTTTCAATCTACGAGAGCTGTAGGGTTCACCCCCATGGACACAGGGCCTTTCAGCACTATACCCCGTAGACACTCCAAACATGTACAAATTGAAAATAAAGGTGCTTACCCCCACGCCCCAAATGTTACTTCTCTCTACGGGGTAGTAGTTTAATGTAATAATCCATATATTTCAATAAAGAAGTGTTTTAATGCCGTCTGTGGCCGAACGCCATTTTCCACCCTCGTTTACTTCCTGTTTACATTTAGTGTAATTCCGGGTTTCACCGGATGCGCCCCGTCCCTACCGGCCATTTGGGAACTTCCGACAGAATCGGCCACAGACGGCATTAAAACACTTCTTTATTGAAAGATATGGATTATTACATGAAACTACTACCCCGTAGCGAAAGTTAACATTTGGGGCGTGGGGGCAAGCACCTTTATTTTCAATTTGTACATGTTTGGAGTGTCTACGGGGCATAGTGCTGAAAGTCCCTGTGTCCATGGGGGGTGAACCCTACAACTCTAGTAGATTGAAAACGTCAGAATCATAAATACGTCTACGAGAGTTCTATTCTACAGCTAGAGCTGCACCTTCATATAGTCCTTGGGCCAGACGAGATATCGCTACCACGAAGTTGGCAAAACCTTACCTATACTAAATTGTTTTTTGGGCCAATATAAGTAAATAAAAATATGATAGACTTTCCATAGGAGCAGCTTTTTATATTTTTTGACATGTTGTTATTTTTCTCTATAGGCGGATTTTCATTCATAGCCAACAGCATATTAAAAGTTATATAACACACTTTTTGGACATCACACTGCTCCTTTTTTTATAAATTAAACAAACCTGTGTCCAATTAAAGTAGTTGATGAAGTGGGTGTGGCCTATTTGGTGGTGGAGCAGTTTTTTCAGGAATCAAAGCTGAAGTAGTAGAGGCCCTAGGAGGGGTCCACGCGCGACTGCTTATTCTTTTTTCTAGTTTTGATTTTTGGCATCCATAGGACCTCTTATATTGGGATTTTGATGATCCCAAGAAAAAAAGTGGTCCCAAGTGTGTTTTTTTCAATGTTTTATTAACCCTATGAGACCTGCGGGATGGCTGGCTGGAACGCCGGCGAGACTGTCTTTCGGAGACTGTGGAACACTCAAATTTAGACGTAGCCCAAAGATAGAGATTTTGATTTGATTCCAGACAACCTCAGGTTTCCAATGGGACCAACCTTGTCATGCTACCTTGTCGGGAATGGGGCTAAATACCTAATGATTCAAAGTTAAGACAACATTTTGGCGAGGGAAAAACGACCATCACCATTTTCCAAATGGTCCCTTGAGCTGTCAATTCAATTTATGTGAATGAAAATGGGTTACATGGATACCTACAAGCCTCTCCTGTACAGACATGCCAAATGTATGCCTATCTCATGCAGTTCTGGGCAAGAACCATGCAGTGTTTTGCATGCAGTACAAATATGTAATTTCTGCCTATTGTAAAAAGGAGACCACTTCTAGGAGAGGAGACTGCATCTATAGCTGTATGAGACCACTGCACTGTATCTAGAAACCACTGTACTGTATCTAGACCACCACACTGTATCTATTGCTATATGATACCACTTTAATGTATCTAGAGACCACTGTATTGTATATATATATTGTATATATACCACCGCACTGTATCTATTGCTATATGAGACCACTTTACTGTATCTAGAGACCACTGTATTGTATATATACACCACTGTACTGCATCTATTGCTACATGAGACCACTGTACACTACTGCATATATATGAGACCACTGTATTGCATCTAGACCACTGTGCTGCATCTATATCCCACTGTACTGAATCTATAAACCACTGTGCTGCATTCAATCCCACTGTACTGAATCTATAAAATACTGTACTGCATGTATAGACCATTGTACTGCATCTATAGACCACATACATTGACCACTGTACTGTATCTATAGACCACTATACTGCATCTCAACTCAACACAGCTTTAAACATGTATATATAAAGCACATTTAACATGACTATGTCGCCACAAAGGCTTGGTAGTAGTATGCAGTACAGTGATCTACAGATGCACTAGAGTGATCTACAGATGCACTAGAGTGATCTACAGATGCAGTAGAGTGGTCTACAGATGCACTACAGTGGTCTACAGATGCAGTATAGGGGTCTACAGATGCACTAGAGTGGTCTACAGATGCACTAGAGTGGTCTACAGATGCAGTAGAGGGGTCTACAGATGCAGTAGAGGGGTCTACAGATGCACTAGAGTGATATACAGATGCAGTATAGGGGTCTACAGATGCAGTATAGGGGTCTACAGATGCAGTATAGAGGTCTACAGATGCAGTAGAGGGGTCTACAGATGCAGTAGAGTGGTCTACAGATGCAGTAGAGGGGTCTACAGATGCAGTAGAGTGGTCTACAGATGCACTACAGTGGTCTACAGATGCAGTAGAGTGGTCTACAGATGCAGTAGAGTGGTCTACAGATGCAGTATAGGGGTCTACAGATGCAGTAGAGTGGTCTACAGATGCAGTATAGGGGTCTACAGATGCAGTATAGGGGTCTACAGATGCACTAGAGTGGTCTACAGATGCAGTAGAGTGGTCTACAGATGCACTAGAGTGGTCTACAGATGCACTAGAGTGGTCTACAGATGCACTACAGTGGTCTACAGATGCACTAGAGTGGTCTACAGATGCACTAGAGGGGTCTACAGATGCAGTATCAGTGTCCAGAGATGTCTACAGATCACGACAGTAGTCTACAGACATACTAGAGGGGTCTACAGACACACTAGAGGGGTCTACAGATCACGACAGGGGTCTACAGATGCACTACATGGTATACAGATGCACTACAGTGGTCTATCGATACAGTACAGCAGTCTATAGATACAGTAGCTAGTCTATAGATGCAGTACAGTGGTCTTTAGATGCAGTACAATGGTCTATATATGCAGTACAGTGGTTTATATATTCAGTACAGTGGGATATAGATGCAGCACAGTGGTCTAGATGCAATACAGTGGTCTCATATAGCTATAGATGCTAGGGGTGTGCCGATATATCGTCCCGCGATATATCGCAATACGTTTTCGCGACGATATGTATCGTTTTGGAAAAAAAAAATATCGTTTTGATTTTTTTTTTTTTTTTTTTTTTTTTTTTACCAATCAAAATAATCAGGCATGCAAACAGCCCCGAGGTGAAAAGGGTGACAACATGTTGTTTTTTTCCGGTCAGGTGTCACACTATTGCCCTATTTGGATTCAAAACGGCTGAAAAGCTACAAGTTTGCATGTCTGAATAATGCAAAAACAGAATTATTTGTTTGCATTTCCTTTTTTTCTCCCCTATTTATTTTCATAATAAAAAAAGTGCGTATCGTATCGAAGTTGTGAGCCAAATATCGTATCGTATCGTTTCGTGAAATTAGTGTATCGGCACACCCCTAATAGATGCAGTACAGTGGTATATATACACAATACAGTGGTCTCTAGATACAGTAAAGTGGTCTCAGATAGCAATAGATACAGTGTGGTGGTCTAGATACAGTACAGTGGTTTCTAGATACAGTACAGTGGTCTCATACAGCTATAGATGCAGTCTCCTCTCCTAGAAGTGGTCTCCTTTTTACAATAGGCAGAAATTACATATTTGTACTGAATGCAAAACACTGCATGGTTCTTGCCCAGAACTGCATGACCATCTTGGATGGCATCTTGAAAATTATGCCTTTCTGCTAAGTATATTTTCCTGGATATTTGGGATGTTCTCAAGCATGCCTAAAGGTACCAGAATCAATTGAAAATCCTTTTGTGTCAATGTTTAGGGAGGTTTTTTCAGTGTAAAATAACATTTTGGTGGTGGGAAAATTAGCATGTAAAACAAAATGGAGAGGTTCAGTAAGTTACTTCTGGATTATGGCACAAAAGTAGAATGTATTCAACCTTCATACGATTCAAATAAAGCCCTAATATTTCAAGTTAGAGTAACTACCATAAGTAATACAATTGAGAATCTTGAGATTAGATGAAATGAATTATGTGTAACACCTACTATTTTCTTAGAAATAGTGGCTCCTGTGTGGACAAACTCAGAATACTATTTGCATGTGCAACATTACAAATATGTGGGACAACAGAGAAAAAAAGTTTGTTTCAGATAAAATATGTGTTTCTGATTTCTAGATTTGTTCGGTATTCAGTGAGAACTACAATACAATAGTATAACCAGATACAGTAGTCTATATGAACGTGAAAAGAAAACATGAAATAGTGAATCTACACACTATATCGAATGAATAAAGTATTTTGAATAACATTCAAAGCATGACACCATGTTTGAATTTGAAAATAGACTACCATTGGTGAATAAACAGAGGTGAATAATACAAGCCATGGGTCTTTTGTTTTGCTTGAAAAAGACGCTTTAGATCCAGGCGTTGGAGACACTGGTACACAAAGTAATGGTTTGCTGGTGCATAGAAAGAAAAAACAGATAAAGTACACATCATAATAAATTATATTATTTGTAATGTTACCTCCACTGTAGAAGTTCGTGGAACTGCGTGTGACTTCAGTCTGGTCCGTTCGATGCTTTTTTTTTCTTTTCGCGGTTGTTGTCTGAGACCTGATCTTTTCTGCAACGGGGCAACAGATGTTGCTTCTTCCTTTTTTCTAAAATCCTCTGGCTCGAAGTGATCACTACAAACGAGTAATCCTTTGCACTGCTCGGCTGTAGTATTGGGCGACATGCGTAATGCAGCGAGCCAAAGTTTCCTCAACTCCTCTTCTAACGGTATACGATGCCAACTTTTAGACCTTTGCGTGTAACAGCCCCTTTTGGTAGCACAACTGGGATAAGCGCACTCCATCGTCATGTCGATAATAAAAACAAAAGAGTAGCTGCTAAAATAAGATGCTGCTTCGTCAGAAAGTACAGAATGAATGAACAACAAGACTCCACGCGCTGAAGGAATGTCAACAGAGCGCACACGGGTAGGGGAGGGGGGAAGCGCTCCTCGGGAAAACGCGAGAGGAAAACATTGAGGCCGTTTAGCATGAACAGTAGCTCAAAAGTGATAAACAATGCATCTGAGTGTATCAGGAGACACGATGAGGAGGATTTGTGGAAAAAAAATGAAGTTTGGAGCTGTTAAAATAGGCGAATTTGGGATATCCAACCCGGCTCCCATTTTGCCAACTGGGGGGGGTCTGGAGACTGAGCGACAGGGGGATTCTTCGACTGAGTCAATGGCCGTTCCTACGCTGGTGAGTGATTTCAGACACATCAAAGATACAACTTAAAATGCCCGGATGTCTCCTTTAGGGTCATGTCAGTATTCCAGTTGTTGTGTTTTGTGTATCTGATGTTTCTTGATGCCACAGAACTAAAAGAAAATATATGGTTTAGGCGGAAATTGTGAGAAAAAAAAGGTTATTAAAGGTTTGAAGAGCTCCAGTGACCACTGTACTTATCATACATAGTCACCAAAGGGCTCGAATGAAAGCTCAAAGTGTCCCCTTAAAAATGATACCAAACATAAAATATAAAACATTGTAATATGCCCTGAACGTGAGCCAATACCAAGATATGCACATGTGTCTAAAATGCCATTTTTCAATGGGGGGTGGTAACTTTAGCAGCTGATAACCCCAATTTAGCTGGGCCTCAGGAAGGTCTATCATACAAAAATAATATCTAGGGATGTATAGGAATAAAAAAATCCCAACTAGAATTTGCCATCCCAGGTGGTAGCGATATGTGAGATTTTGGGGTTTGGCCCAAGGACTAATAGAGTTATAACATAATATGGGTGTACCTTATTTAACGTTCCTGGATGTCCCTCTGGACATTCCTTTTCCACAACTTTACACAGACTGTCGTGCAAAGACAATCTCAGACACAAGTTACACAAAGGTTTGTTTTACCGCAAACTTCATACATTATAACCTTTAACTCTATGATTATAACACAGACTTCCTGTATCACGTTCACTCCGCTGTGTTTGTTTGGCTCTCCCGTTTCACAACACATTCCTTGGATTCACACCGGAGGAAATGGAGGGATGGACACCAGAGTTGCCAGTTTGTGTGAGAGAAATAAGCAACCAGGTCTATGAAAACAAGGCAAAAAGAAGCAATTGATCTACAAGCTCACAGCGCGTTGCAACTTGCAATGTGACGCACTGTGAGCTTGTAGAGCTGCTATTTTTTTTTAAAAAGTGGAAAATGTAGAATATTTTTAAAAACACAAATCTTGTATGGGACTATGGGGGTCCCTGGCATAAAACATTTTCAGATGGGGGGGGGGGTGGTCTTGGATAATTATTACATAATAATTTGGGGGGTCCTTGATATGAAAATATTTTGGAACCACTGGTTTAAACATCATTACAAGCAACATCACAGAAAAACAAGCCCAAATTCGCTTATACTACGCGGACATGGCAACACTGCCTGTGTCCATCCTTCTCTCTCATCCGGGTTAAAAGAAACACACACTACTACTCTGAGTTCCTACAGATTGTTAAAAGGCCCCATAAATGCTGGTTTGAGAATATAAACAGAAAACATTATTTAAAAAAAAGAAGGACTCCCAATGAATGAAATGACCATGAATTCCACAGTGTATTTTTTATGACCCGAAAGAAGAAACTATGTAAACTTCCCACCAGCAGGGTTCGCTGTCTGGACACGTCCACTGTGCTCACCCTATGATTCTCTCTTGGCCCGTTGTTTGTTATTATCATCCAGTAAAACATGGCGGACGAGGTTGATGTTGACATCGAAGGAGACGAATTCGATGCCGATCTGGGGTAAACAGCGCGTTTATTCGCTTCGTTCAGTGTGTGTCCGTATCGTTGCTTGTTGCATATGAATTATTATGCCCAGTGAATGAACGTAAAGGTATGATAATGCATGTGAGGGCTTTGCACTGCAGACTAGTTGATGTCTCATCATCAGCCAGGCTGCCCAGTCTTAATGTCTGCCTCCTCCTGTAGACACACCATGTCCTAACCAGTGGTGTAAAGCAGTGGTTTTCAAACCTTTTCATGTCAAGGACCCCCAAATCGACACTTATTAGCCCGCGGACCCCCATTTCAAAAGATAAGACAGGGACCCCCATAAGACAGTTTTTTTTTTTTTACAGCTCTAGTGATTCTCAACCATTTTAATTTCAAGGACCCAGTTTGACATGCATTAGGCTACGGACGGACCCCCCATTTAATGGCATTTCTATCTCTGGGACCCCAATTTATATTGTAAAATCTATGTCAATTTAACTCTGAGAGTGTACAAATGGAACGGGTCCATTTGGTTCCATTTGTACACTCTCTGAGTTACAGACCCATAAGGGTCCATTTGGTGCCTAATCTATCATTTAGCTGGGGACCCCCCGGAACTCCCTCAAGGACCCATGGGGGTCCCCGGACCCCACTTTGAGAACTGTAAAGTACATTTAATCAATTACTGTACTTTCAATTTTACTGTAATGGAGTATTTCCAATTTTCAATACTTTTATTTCTCCACTACATCTCTGAGGCAAATATTGTACTTTTATTCCACTACAATAATTTGAAATCTTGAGTTACTAGTTACTGTGTAGATTTTGATTATTATTACAAAACAATAACATACATTAACCACTTCAGCCCTAATTATACATTTTGGCCATTTGAAAATAGCAGATCTACAAGCTCACAATGTGTGAGCATTGTATGACGCATTGTGAGCTTGTAGATCTGCTATTTTCAAATTTGAGACATTCTATGCATTTGAAAACTTGTGAAATGGGACATCCTGCATGCATATAATGAGTACTTTCTTCTTTTGGTACTTAAATACATTTTGATACCAATACTTTTGTACTATTACTCAAGTAAATTTTGAATTCAGGATTGCAGTAAATTTTGAATTACATTGCAGTATTAATACTTTTACTTAAAGGGATATTTCACTTTCAAAAAAACTTTTGGTCGTTTTATAGTCTACTCAGGCTTTTGTGAGCCCCCCAGACCGTTTTTAAGTTGCTTGATTTAGTATTTAGATATTTGATAATCATTTTATCAGACACGCCCCCTTCCTATACAAACCCATTGTAACTTCAAACTCCATTTTTAACATGTTAGATTCATCAAAAACACCCGTCCTTGGTTCTGGATCTCCTTGGATCCCTCCTAATACGCGAGGGGGGCTTGTTTTTTCGATAACTCTTTTCGTTTATTTTTAATATTTTTTTGGAAAATGAAAACAATTAAATAAATGGAAAAAAAAGAAAAAAAAAAGAAAAAAGTTATCGAAAAAACACGGCCCCCTCATGTATTAGGAGGGCAGGGTGAGTCACAAGAACCAAGGACAGGTGTTTTTGATGAATCTAACATGCTAAAAATGCAGTTTGAAGTTATAATGGGTTTGTATAGGAAGGGGGCGTGTCTGATAAAATGATTATCAAATATCTATATCTACTGAATCAAGCAACTTAAAAACGGTCCGGGGGGCTCACAAAAGGCTGAGTAGACGATAAAATGACCAAAAGTTTTTTTGAAAGTGAAATATCCCTTTAAGTGAAAACATTGAGTACTACACCACCACTGATCATCAGCAAGGCTGGCTTGTTTTAATGTCAGCCTCCTCATTCACACCATGTCCTAACTTACTGTACAGTGTTGATGATGGGGTACAGGGGTCCTCAAATACAAGTCTTAAAGGTCCACAAAGAAAAAAATCAATGAGACAAAGGTCCAGACTTTATATGTATAACTACACAACTAACGTATATGACTGTTGTGTATGCTGCTGCTGTTTGATTCATTTTTATTGTTCCCTTATTAGCCAACTGTCTTATTTTCTATTTTTCTTTTATTTTTTATTATGCTGATGCAATGACTAAATAAGCCAAACAAACGTAGGTTTTATTCTTGTGTCCCTGTACACGAGATTTAAAAAACACTTTGTAAATGACAGTACAAAAATGTTTAATCAAATCACCAGCCAAATATTTCAGTTTCTACTGGTTGCTTTGGAATCTGAGAGTGGGATTTGCTTGATTTTACCTGACATCATCTCCTCTTTGTGTTTGCCTTCAAACATGATCACTGTCACTCTTCACAATACGTGGCCGATCAGTATGGTTGAAGTAAGGATGAATGCTTATCGTTCAGTCCATTCCTCTTTGAAAGGCCGATGTTCAGAGCATGGCATTTTTATTCACGTTTGAAATCTAGACTTCTACTGTTGCTGAACTGCTCTCAAAACTAAAAGTACCGGAAGCTGTAGACCCGAAAGTAAAAACACGCTGTGCACTGTGTGAACTCTCAATGAGCCCAATACGTAACGTCTTTTGGACTAAAACAAATCACACACAGTGAAGCAGTGGCACAACGCACAGTCAAACAGCTGCATGCAGTGGATAAAAAGGCGATTTTGACTCGCGGTAGATACGTAGATAATAGGCTACAAACAGAATCCGGAGATAGTTGTGGTCCGGGTCCGGACCGGAGTCCGCCTATTGAGGATTGAGTAGTTGGACAGGACAGTTAGCTCTGGTCCAGAGATATAGGACAAAAACAAATGTTTCTTTCTATATTTCAGTGACTTGGATGGAGGCGGGCTACTCCAGGACCAATTCTTGCAGTCTGCTTGGAAAACCAGCACTGGAATATTGGTGAGTAATATTGAGTTAAAGACTTAAGTTGACTATATGTTGTATACTGTCTTGTAGGCATGTTTGGATATGTTTCTGACTTTGTTCCTCTTCTTCTGCTCTCTCTTGTCTGTAGCCATGGGAGCTGGACAGCTCTATCAGCCCAGAGAACAGGGAGGTCATTGAGAACATGCTGTTGGAGGAACAGTATCCTTTTATTTTCCTCTAGTCTAACACCTCACAGCAACACACCTGAGTGATGCACCATTATGCAGACTAATTTCTTTCACTAATGCTACAGGGATTTTCATTTGCTCAGCTGTTGGACCTTAACCACGTTCTCAGATATTATCTGACAGGCCGGGAGATTCCCAGGAATCACGTGTGGCACAGTGACTCCAAGCAACCTAGAAGCGACAGCCCCAAGTCCAAAGTTAAGAAGTAAGTCTAGCTACGTATTTTCCAGTGGTGGAAAAAGTACTCAAATGTTTTACTTAAACGCCAATACTGCAATGTAGAAGACATACTCTGTTACAAGTGAAAGTCCGAAATTCTAAATTTACTTGAGTAAAAGTTCAAAAGTATTGGTATCAAAATGTACCAAAAGTAAAAGTACTATAATGTTTGAAAATAGCAGATCTAAAAGCTCACAACGCGTCGCACCGCAACGCGTTGTGAGCTTATAGATCGGCTATTTTCAAATAGCCTATGTATAAAATAGAGCTAAAGCGGTTAATGTACAGTATGTTTTATAATGTAACAATTTGTATATGGAAAGTAGCAACTTAAGTTTTCAAATAATTGTAGTGGAGTAAAAGTACAATATTACAAATGGAAATACTCCTGTAAAGTAAAAGTACCTAGACATTTTACTTTTACTACTGACATGCGCTTAAATGGAATGCCTCACTTCTGTCTCTGTCCATGACATGGTCTTATCCTTTGTTCAGGTCTCCCGCCAAACCCTCAGCTTCAGGCTCCTCTTTCCGCTGGTCCCAACAGGAGAAGGAGCTCTTTGAAGAGGGAATAGTAAGACCTCTTAGCGTGTTTTCAACACATAACCTTTTTAGCTCAGCTGACTGCCTCTAGGACGTGAGGACACTGTCTTGTGGACAGTGCAGAATTAAATATTAGCTGTGTGTGTGTGTGTGTGTGTGTGTGTGTGTGTGTGTGTGTGTGTGTGTGTGTGTGTGTGTGTGTGTGTGTGTGTGTGTGTGTGTGTGTGTGTGTGTGTGTGTGTGTGTGTGTGTGTGTGTGTGCGCGTGCGTGTGTGTGTGTGTGATAACAAGCTGAGTGGTTGTGGTGCAGCTAGGTGTCTAAAGGTGTGTGTTTCTGCAGGCTCAGTTCGGTCGAAGGTGGACCAAGATTGCCAAGCTGGTGGGCAGTCGTACAGTTCTTCAGGTCAAAAGCTATGCCAGGCAGTATTTCAAACAGAAGGTGAGGCTTGTCTTAACTCTCCTCTCTAGAAGGATAATGCTAAATAATGACTGCGTAATGTGCAGTTTTACACGCAATTGAAGTGAAGTCAATTTATTTATAAAGCACATTTAAAAAATAACAAGTGTTGACTGAAGTGCTGAACAATGAAGACAAGTTAAATCAGTAAAAAATCAATTATGAAAATATTATAAGATGCATGAAATAAATATAAAAATATGTTGAAAGTATAATATAAAACACATGGCGTAACATACGTTAGTTCCATCGATCCAAGGTGGAACACAAATCGATTGATTGATCATTAAAATAAACATTCTCTGATAAGGCATGCGGCCCACCCACCTGACCACTTAAGGCTGCCGTGTTAAGTGTCCAGAAGGGTGGGCCGCGAATGCTTTCAATAGCTTCACGTGGGCCCTGATCCAGAAAAGGTTGAGAGAGCCACTGGTCTAGAATATGACATACTCATTTCATGTATATATATTCCTGCAGGCCAAGTCAGAATCCAGAGCTGCAGCTCCCCCCGCAGGCCCGGCGGTGCAACTGAACGCCTCTCGGTCCAACTCTGACCACCCGTCGGTCCTCGTCAACGCCGTCCGTATAGAGAAGCTCTCTGACGACGAGAACGCGGAAGTGGACATCACTGATGACCTGAGCGACGAAGGAGATCATCTACAAACTGAACTCAAAACTGAGCCCTGTAGTGAGCCATGTACTTCAGAAAGGCCTGCAGACATAGATAGGCAGGTAGAGAACTCTGAGCCAGGGGAGAACACACAGGCACGGTCCGTCCAGGATGACACCGGTCTGGCCGAGGGCCATAAACATAGTCTACCTAGTCACAGATCTCCATCTCAAGCTAACGTTCAACCCTTATCCACCAGCTCTCGTCCTGACGAATGTGCTGTGAGCGAGTTTAAGGAGGAAGACGGAGACGGGGTCACACAGGACCCCCAGCGAGGCCCCCCAGGGACAGAGTCACAGAAGACAGAGCCGTGTGACGCTCCTCAGAGCCTGAGCTGTCCGTCTGAGAGCCCAGAGGAAAGACTCGGACAAGATGAGTCCTCCAGCGATGGAGCAGGTAATCCATAGCTACTTATTATTGTTTTATTTTTTTAAAGGAGAGAAAGACGATCAACTTCCCTTTGTATCTTTATCCGAGACAAACAATGGGAAAGCTTTTTGATTTATTTGATAAATTCATGATACAATTCACCGAGGTGCATAGTACAGTAGAGTTATCAGGATGGCACAAAAAGTTGAAAGACTTAATTCCGTTGCTGTCCCAACATAAATAATAGCAACATAGTATCCAACTGATAACACATTTGTTATTCTATTATAACTAAATAAAGATATTGTAATTGTAATAATAGCATTCAACAACATAGACAGTCATAAAACCAGTGCACAAGAGATAAATGAATAGAACATTACATTTAACGCACCCAATACCAGCCATACCAACAAGGTCCAGTGCAGACCAACCAGGGGCCCATGACTCTAGTCTAACTTGCCCATCAGCTAATTTTTCAACAGCTGTTCAATGACTGGGCAAATTTAATTTAATGTGGGATTTTGTTCCGCTCCTCCCCCCCTGTGTATTGGATTGAGCTTCTACCTACCTTGTTTTTTTAGGTTTGGTGGTTTAAGATCAGCTACACTAGCCCTTGGTAGTCACTAACATTCTGAAAATAACCTTTGAAGTATTTTGGGCTTTGGTCTTTTAAAATGTTATAGACCATAATAAGTGTCAGTTGTTGTATTCTACCTTCCACGGGGAGCCAAGTACCTGAAGTAGTACCTGAGTACTTTTTTTTTTTTCAATGAAAAATCTCTGGCAGTGGGCAAACGCGGCCAGCAATAATTCTGGCAGTGAATGAGTTAACTAAAATCTTTGCTTCTGGGGGGTCCCCGGAACAAAATATTTTGAGATGGGGGTCGGCAGCCAAATACATATCATTTTGGGGGTCCTTGACATGAAAAAGTTTGAGAACCACGGATATAGAAACATAGGTTTTTCAGAAAACTGTTGTGATTTAGGAGACATGTAGAATCGGCTTCAGGTCTTAATGGGTTAATACCCGTTTTTAGATAATAAGGCCAACGGGGGTCAGTTGGCCTCGTATACACCAGGAGCAGAAGATGAGGAGGAGGAGGACGACGAGGACGAGGAGGACGACGAGGAAGAGGCGGAGCTTAAAGCCCCGGAACAGGAAGTAGAGATGGACATGGACACCATCGCTGAGGATGAGAAACAAGCAATCCCAGAGTTTTTCGAGGGACGGTCATCTAAGACCCCAGAAAGATATCTGAAGATCAGAAACTACATCCTGGATCAGTGGTAAAAAACATCAGCATTACATCCGCTCACCTCATCTCTCACCCAAACACCCTAACTACTTAACGAGCAATTATCTGTCATCTAGATGAGAATAACCTATGTATAACATGTGTATATATGCATGGATTAAAGTTCTGCAACGCGTTGTGAGCTTGTAGATAGGTGATATTTCACACTGGTTATTAGTTATTTTAAGATTAAATAGTATTTTCAGTGCAAAAAGAAAGAGAAAGAAGGGCTGCAGAGATCATTCAGTGGCTCTGAGATAGGTGCTCTTTGGTGACACAGGTAGGGTCATATAAGCAAAAAGGATTTCCAAAGAAGTACTGCTTGCCAAAAAGGTGTGAAATGCAGACTTACAAAGAAAAAAATTCCAAGGCACTCCGTCTCACGTGAAAAAATGTATGAATTTATTTAGAGCAAGGCGAGTATGATCAACACGTTTCGACCTAGAAGGTCTTCATCAGGGTCTATCTGGCATTCTGGCTAATCAGTCACTTAAGTACAGCCGTGGATGATGTTTCAATCAATCATGTTAGTACGTTATTACTGTACGTCATTATCACATTTAAATGACAGTTAAAATGAGCACAATTGCCCCAATAAATGAAAATAAAATAACATCAAAAAGAAACACCCAGAGTGACAGACACCCCAAAACAATTCTATAAAATAACATACTGGGAAAACAGAGTAAATATAATCACAGTGTAGTAAATATTTGCACTGTAAACCCAATATTTTCAGTGATCAAACTAGCAATAGAATAAAGAGTGTTTGAAGAGTATTTGAATTGGTCAAACTAGCAATAGAATAAAGAGTGTTTGAAGAGTATTTGAATTGGTCAAACTAGCAATAGAATACATTTTCAGAAGCATCTTCCATTAACCCTAATGGTCTTGAATATTTCATAAAAGCAAAAGTTAAAGCCTCAATCTGCTATTTCTTCAACTGGTTGTAGAACACTTAATAGCAACATAACAAATCGCAGGTTAGGACTTGGGCTGACATAAATGTGTCCAATTCTTCACCAGGCTAAAGAGCAAGCCGAAGTACCTGAACAAGACATCAGTGCGCCCGGGCTTGAAGAACTGCGGAGACGTCAACTGCATCGGCAGAGTACACACGTACCTGGAACTCATAGGAGCCATCAACTTCAACTGTGGTAAGCCGGCTGGGCTTATTAACTCACTCAAAGCTGCTTTATACTTCTAACAAAAGTGGACAGCAGTGTTGATTTCGTCAACTAAAACGATGACGAAAAATGTTCGTCGACTAGTTTTTTCACTGACGAAAACTAAATAAAAACCAAATAAAACATAAGCTGTGATGACTAAAACTAGACTTAATATATTGACAATTTCGTCAACAAATACAATCTAGATTAAAATGTTAGGGAGGGTCTAGTGGAGAAGAGATCCACTAGAACTAAAAGTCGAGTCCTTTTATGTTTGGTTGCGCTCGGGTGTTGCACTCTGAAAATAGCAGATCTACAAGCTCACAACGCGTCGCAGCGCGACGCGTTGTGAGCTTGTAGATCGGCTATTTTCAGCATGCAACCAAGTGTAAAATCAGCCATTACGACGCCATCAAGGCACCGACAAAATACATTTTAGTCGACTAAATCAACTGTTTATTTAGTCGACTAAAATCTTATGATATTAGACAAAAACTAAAACATTTCAGATGACTAAAATATGACTAAAACTAAATGGAAATGTATTCAAATTCTAAAACTACACTGGTGGACAGTGTCAGTGACATAAAAGTTCTATGTCATTTTGTTAAATCGACGTTGCCTGTTTCTTTCTCTCTCTCCCTCTCCCCCCCTGTAGAGCAAGCCGTCTATAACCGGCCAAGGGTTTTGGATCGCTCCAAGCATAAGGAGGGGAAAGACATCCTAGAGGCGTACCAGCTCGCCCAGAGACTCCAGAGCATGGTAGGTGTCCATTAGTGCCTAAAACCCATTGGCAATGGCTTTGTGACCATTTCTAGGGGATCCCTGATGTTGTCAAAAACTGCTGATATTGTGCTGGACGTACATGAACATACATAGAGTTCCATTATACATGCTACCACTATCGATCAGAATCAAAAATCAACTTTATTATCACATCACAGGTTTACAGGTGTAAAACAGTGGGTCAAATTTGTTTTTGTGCAAGCTCCATTGTTTTTGTTATTTCCATAAAATGAGAAAGGGGAGAAGAAGGGGGGGGGGTGCAAGAGGAAGAGAGAAAGAGATCAATAAAAAAAACATGTATCTACATATTTATACATAGTATATCTATCCAGTGCAGTAAGTACCTGAGGTACGACATAAGGTACGTGAGCCAAGCAGATGATATATATATACTGTACATGATATGGACGTTAGTTACGGTGCACGAATAATACAAATATGTGCGCTGTACATGGGATTGAGGTGCGGCGTGTTCGGTTCGACCACATAGTTCACATTGATGCAGGTGCACACATGTCATGCAAAGCTCGGACACAGAGATTCGGTGTGTCGTCCACAGGCCACACACACACACACACACACACACACACACACACACACACACACACACACACACACACACACTGCTTGACTTTGTCAAGCAATGATCAAAAGTCACTTAGGCTCATCTAGGCTTTATTTCAATTGTAAATATTTGGAACAGCGTTATTATTATTACAAAAGTTAATTAGATAATGAGTTTATGGCAAAAAAATAAAGTGGAAATTGTTTACATTCAATTTGCATGGTTTTGACATCGCTGGGACCACAAATGCCAGGACCGAATTTTGGTCCCAGTCTGGGCCTGGCAGCGTCCCCAGGCCCAGTCTTTGCATTGGCCCTGCAATGCAGTTATTGTTTCCACCCAGGTTTAGCCCATTCATTGAATTTAGAGTGACGTATCAGTGGGTGGAGATCTCTGATCGCCTGGCTCCCTGAGACTAGCCCTGATAAGAACAACATATACATACAGATGAGTTCTTCTTGAATACTTGTAAACCATATGAAGTATTTGAAAATACTATTCGATCGTGTGTGTGTGTGCGTGTGCGTGTGCGTGTGCGTGTGCGTGTGTGTGTGTGTGTGTGTGTGTGTGTGTTTGCTTGTGTCCATCAGCTAGTAATCAGCAGTAGGGATGGGACAGGTAGGAGACGGGAATCAAATTATTAGCTTAGGAATGCGACAAAAACAAAAAAGAATCCATGGATTCAAGGTTTCTTTCATATGGTGTGCAATTTCTAGAAAATAAGTCATTTTTTGGGTGAACTCCTCCTTTAATCACATTAGATTCACAGATTAGAGATTTTATGTATTTTCCCCACAAGTTATTTTCATTCAAATGAAATGTGATTGAACTTGCACTAATAATGACTTTAGTTGATTTTTCACTCTTTAAAATATAGTATTTCTTAATTATTAATAATTACAGCTTGTAGATTGTCTATTTTCACGATTTTAAATTGTTTTTAAATAATAATAAAAAAGGAACATACAAGATTTCCACCCGACAGCGATAATATATAGCCTATTAAGGTATGGTTCTGTATCAGTATATGAGTCAGTTTTTGCAGATTTCATTCTAATTGGCTACTATGCCTGCATATGAATTTCGTGGGCCTGGGTAGGTCACCCTGGCTTGGCGGAGATATGCCCTGTTGCGCACACTCCGCACAGTAGCAGTACAACAGCAGGTGAAAGCAATTCACTTAAACAAGGGACGTGTTGCGCACCAAAAAACGGACTAAAACTGTCACATTCTAGCTGCTGAAATAAACTTCCCATTTAGATCATTGTTGACAAACGAACAGAACATGGATGTGGTTTGCAAAAGGATTATTTATTTCTTGTCCATCAGAGCGGTGAGGTCACTCTTTTGTATGATATTGATAGCCTAAACTTTTAATTTGTTTGCAGTTATTCAGTTGCTTGCTTTATATTAAGACTCATAATTTGGGGATTTCGCTGTATTTTATCAGATGTATTCATCTTTTTTTGCTGTTGAAAAAAACATCGGGCACATCGGTCTGTAGGACTACGGAATCCTCTCTCTCTCTCTCTCTCTCTCTCTCTCAGGCTAGAAATCAAACCTAGCATTGATTAGTTCAACAGGCTGCGTTAGATTTATCTCCTGTTTGGCCCGGTAATGCTTTTGTGTCGTATTACACTGTGTCGTGGGATTCCGACAGTTCATAGGAGGCTCAAAATCAAACCTGCATACCACTGTGCATGTTGTAGCTGCGCAGCTCAACCAAAGGGACTGGTGTCTAAAAAAAAACGTATTGACAGGAAAATCGCACAGAGGAAAAACTGTGAAATCAGTTGCTGGGCGCAGCTGGGGCACCACGGCCACTGTGGCCGTGAAGGCATGTCATTATTCGAGGGGCACACTGCCAATGAGAGAGGCAACGACGGCCATGGCCGCCGAGGCCGCCGTGAAATTCCTGCCCTGGTTGGCACGCGTCGTGAGCTTGTAGATTGGCTATTTTTGGCGAACGTTCCCCCCAGAATAGGGATGCTGGGGGTTCAAGTGGTTAACAAAGTGGCATTCTAACTTTTAAGCATATTTTTATTATCGCAATAATATCGTTAATCGCAGTTATTTCTGCCACAATAATCGTGACGTGTCATTTTCATATGGTCCCATCCCCAACCAGCATTAGTAATCAGTGATCAGCGGTAGTATTCGGCGTTCTCTGAGAGGTGGTGCTGGTGAAGCTCATCCGTCGCCTCAGACAGGGGATCTTCTTGGCCAGCAGTCTCTTGAAGTGGCCCTGGAACTTCTTGCCCACGAAGGTGTAGAACACGGGGCTGACGCAGCAGTACAGGTACGCCACGTTGCGCGTCACGTACACGGAATAGTCCAGCGTGTCCGACTCTGCGCACGACTCGTCGCGACCGGAAGAGAGCCTAACGGCCTGCAGGAGGACGACGGCGTTGTAGGGCGTCCAGCACGCAAAGTAGGTGAAGACGATGATGAAGATGAGCTTGATGGAGCGGCACTTCTCCTTCATGCGGGTGTTGATGATGCGGACGGCGATGCTGACGTAGCAGAACACCACCAGGAGGAAAGGCAGGAGGAAGAAGACGAGGAACTGCTGATAATAGCCGACCTGGCGCCAGAGGTTCATGACGGCCAGGTCGTATCCCGTCTCCTCGCACATCAGGCCGTTTTCTCGGTCCTCGCGTACGCTCGTGAAAACCAGTTCTTTGAGACTGGCTAAGACGCTGACGCCCCAGACCGCCGCCGACGCGCAGACGGCGTAGGTCCTCTTCCTGCTCTTGGATGCGGCCACGGCGTGCACCACGGCCAGATAGCGGTCGAACGTCATGAGCGTGAGGAAGAGGATGGAGCTGTAGTAGCCCACGTAGTAGGCGCTGCTGACTATCTTGCACATGGCTACGCCGAAGATCCACTCGCCGGAATGGTAGGTGGCCCAAAAGGGAAGGCTGGAGGCGAAGAGGAGGTTGGAGACGACCAAATTGAGGAGGAGGATGTTCGTCACGGTGTGGAGCTTCTCGAACTTGTAGATGATGAGGAGAACCAGCCCGTTGCCAACGTAACTGAGGAGGAAGTTGACGTAGTAGAAGACGGGGATGAAGCTAGAGCCGAACCGGTTGACGTCGGCCTTGGAGCATTGCTCGACGGGGCCGTCGACCACAGTTTCTGGGTCGTCTGTGGTGTCATAGCTGTCGTTAAACATAGAGAGGAAGTCATTGTAGTTGTCACTGTTGTTCTCCATGGCTGAACGATTCAACCTGTTGTAGAGAAGCACACAGACACAACAAAATGGTTCATCTTCAGAAATACTTACATTTTTACTGCAGAAGTTGAGGTGGATCACATTAAGTATAGAAGAGTATCATTATTTTCTCTTGTATGTAGAGAAGAACGGATTGGATTTGGTGTGCGTTTTAGACCAAATCTGTCTGAGTAGTAGCAAAAATGTGGAAAGTATAGTCAGACAGAAATGGGTGGCGCCTTTATTTGGGGGGGGGGGGGGGTATTGTACAACCTACCGTTGAAGAGTTACAGCTCTAAACGAGAAGCTCTGTGTTATAGCGCCACCATGAGACCGGTTTAAGAAATGTGTGGTGAAGGTTTTTCTTCGGCCTACATGGAGTGTGCATGCAAAGTTTCACGCCGATCGGTGCCGCGGTGCCAGAGATTAGCTGTTCCAAGCCATACAGATAGATAGACACACAGACACATGGACAGACAGGGGCGAAACATAATCTCCACCTCCTGGCTGTTCCTACCGGGCGGAAAACAAATAGAAGCTGCAGTATCTGACAATCAAAAAGAGAATTAGCATTTTCAAGCCATGCCGTGTTAGGCGGTCAGATGGGTGGGCCATTTTGAGATTTTCCAGTGGGCCCTGGCTGATCCAGAAAAAGTTGGGAACCACTGCTTTAACCCATTGAGACCTGAAGCCGATTCTACGTGTCTCCTAAATCTCAACAGTTTTCTGAAAAACGTATGTTTCTATATCAGTGGTGCTCAATCTTTTTCATGTCAAGGACCCCCAAAATGATATGTATTTGGCCGCGGACCTCCATCAAAATATTTTGTTCCAGGGACCCCCCAGAAGCAAAGATTTGAGTTAAAAATGTTCGCTTTAAAAATATATATATTGAAAGATTTGCACACATTTTCACGATTTTTCAAAAATAGCAGATCTACAAGCTCGTAGCGCGGCACTCGGTGCCGCGCTATGAGCTAGTATATCTGCTATTTTTTAATAGCCCAAAGTGTAAAATAATGCTTTTTAGCTCAAATCTAAAAATGACACTGTTCCAGGTCTTAATGTTAATCTGAGATTCAAGATTGTACAACAGACTTATTGTGAATATGCAGTCAAAGTCATTGCAAGCACTAGCACTTAGCTAGTATTTATGATTTAATAGGTGTGGGAGGAAAAGCTATAGGCTTTAAAATTAAATAATGACTGTTAAGGGCTTTAATTTGTTGCAAAATACTTCCCCTTCCTGAGATTCTAACTCCTTTTTCTGTAGAACTTCTACGACCTCTGACTTCTCAGTAAATGACACATTGATGTGTCATCTTTGGTCAACAAGTCATTTAGTGCATTGTTTCTCAAACAGTGGGTCGGGACCCATCTTTGGAACGGGGAGCAATTTTTATGGGTTGTGAGTAAACATATATATTTTTTTTCCGTTTCTTACATTTAAAAAATACATATATTTAAAAACATCTTAAAAAGTCAAAACTAAAAAACGACTTTTCATCAATTAAAAACAATTCCAATATTTTTCAAAAGTATTTCATTAATACAATGACATACTATTACTAATACTAATAATTTTCATAAATACATTTTAAAAAAAGTGTATCTACAATAGTAGATCTACAAGCTCACTGTGAGCTTGTAGATCTGCTTTTTTCACTAGTTTTAGTCCCGGGGAAACATCTAATTTCTCTTTTGGGTTTGGGAACCACTGGTTTAGTGCACTGTTTCTCATCTAGTGGTCCACTAGTGGTCTCCTCTTGGCTATAGTGGAGGACAGGGACAGAGTCGTATGTCATTTTCTGGCTCCCTGTACAAATTATTCAGGTATGCCAGTGTGGAAAACTGGAAATACTTTCTCACAGTGACATGTGGTAACAAAAGGTTATTTTGTAGTACTTTTGGAATTGAAGCATAAGCCTCCTCAAATGACCACTGATAATGATGATTATGTCTTTAATTCCCCTGTCCTCAAATAACATGTTACCAAAATGAAACAAAATAAAACTTATGGGAATAAGATAATAGAAGAAACTTCACTTTCCTTCATTACTGAATGCATAGTCAGGGACCAGATGATGCAATACCTTCACGGACCATACATAGACATACAAAAAACACAAGGTAAATCGATTCACATGTACAAAGATGAAATGCATGATGCCAGAGATTATGTGTGGAAGCCAGGAGCTGAATACAAGAGCTGTGGCGATGGCTTATTCATTTAAAATGTCATGCATAATTGGAAATAACGTGTCCAAATAAATGCAAATGCAACATAAATATTTCTGTAACATCTGACATTCATATTGGTAGATATCTCATACTCCTGGATTCACATTTAAATATTTATCATTCACCCAAGACAGCTGAATAGGTATTTTCCAAAAAAAAAAGCCTGTTTTCTGTGTTGAGTTCTGAAAATAAAGAGTGTGTCATGATAAACTCACCAGTGTTGAGAGAGATCAAGATCCCGAATGGTAAATCTGTCAGCTGTGAAACCACATAGTACAATTTCAGTAAAGAGGAACTGCCCTTCCTCATCAGTGGTAGAAGAAGTACGCCGATGTTTTACTGGCAATACCACAATGCAGATTGCAGAAATACTGTTATATGCAAAAGTCCTGTATTCAAATATTTATTTAGAGTGAACGACGCAACCTTTTCGAACATAGCCGATCTACAAACTCGCAACGTGTCTCGTTGTGAGGAGTAGAAGTATGAAGTATCATAGAATGGCAATACTCAACTAAAGTAAATGTACCTCATAATTGTACTTATTAAGTATAGTACTTGAGTAAATGTACTTACTGTAGTTACTTTCCACGCCTGTTTAAGAGTCGTCTTTAAACCCCCCAGGATGTGGTTTGACATTCATCTCTGTTGTTTTTTTTCCAATACAGCTGAATTTCAGTTATAGCTAACCAAAGTGGTTAGCTATCTCACACACACACACACACACACACACACACACACACACACACACACACACACACACACACACACACACACACACACACACAGATTTGTATTACTATTCTTGTGAGGCCATCAACATTCAAGAACGTCAATTTTATGAATGCCTTTATTTTGCAATTGTTTGTAAGTTTCAACATCCATTCTCTTGTGGGGGTATTTGGTCCCCACAAGTATAGAAATACAAGTACACACCGCACACACACACACACACACACACCACAAACCACACGTACGTACGCGCACACACACACACACACACACACACACACACACACACACACACACACACACACACACACACGCACGCACACGCGCACACATACACAAAATGCAATGAAAACTTCACTTGCTGAGCAATATCAATGTCGATCTTAAAGTATGTTTCATCTTAATGTTATTACAACTATTGAGTCACACCTGTGGAGAGCAGGATTTATGCCAGATGCAGGTTGGAGGTGTGAACCGTAGCTGTTCCTGCACAACATCGCTTTTGGTTGGAAACCTTGTATATCCATATTTAAACTTTTTACGTTTTCGTAAATGAATACCCTATACTTCGTCATACTACAGGTCACACATTCATAAATATTTAACCAATATAAGAGCCTTTGACTAAATAATAACTACATTCAGGATTCTTAGGGTTTTTTTTTTCTATGATATACATACAAGGTTTCTGCCTGACGTTAATATCTGTACTCATCTAGTGTGTGTGTGTGTGTGTGTGTGTGTGTGTGTGTGTGTGTGAGTGTGAGAGTGTGAGAGAGTGATACGGTTTCCAAGAATTGTAGTGCTGCAATATAGAGGAGAAGTGACATTTGACCACAAATGCACAGAATGTTATTTAGATAGCACATTGTTTAGACAGTTTCTGCACCACACACTGGTATCTCCACCAGGCTGGACGGCCAAAGGCCGGAGATAATGTTTTCGCCCCTGTCCATCTGTCACTTTAGGCCGTACAGTGAAAATGTTTGGGAGCCTGGGGGTAGGAAGCTCTAAACAATATCAAGCAGCAGTAGAATGAGCTGTTGGGCATTGGCAGGGCAGCAAACCACATACTCAGCTGCACTGCTCCTCCCACACATGCATGTTCCCGACAAATGGGGCACCATTTAAAAGTGAAATAAACAGGCTTTTCCACAGTACAAAATGTATTGCTAAGAAGCATGGTTGCCAAAGAGAAATAATCTGCCAAACACAAATGTCCTATGTGTGTACACACACACACGCACACGCACACAGACACACAGACACACAGACACACACACACACACACACACACACACACACACACACACACACACACACACACACACACACACACACACACACACACACACACACACATCCACATCCACATATATTAAAACATATATTATGTTTTAGGTCTTCCTTCAGGACCTTCAGCTACATGACACTGACACATGCACTTCATTGAATGCACTACAAGGACCTCTGAAAAGGACATCATACAGATTTTTAACATGCTACTATTTTCAGGCTTTTTGTGCTCTTTCCCCCCCCCATATTTTACTTCTAATTATCTTTTTCCTCCTTGAACTGCAAACGTGAAAGCCTTCCTAAACAAGAGTTTCACCTCACTTTTACCTGTACCTGTGCTGCGACAATAAAGTTGATGATCGATTGTTTTTGCTGTGTTGTAGCGCACAAGGAAGCGTCGTGTGAGGGACATCTGGGGAAACTGGCGCGACGCTAAGGATCTGGAGGGCCAGACATACGAGGTACAGTAGAGAGCCATCCACTGACATGCACACACTACCGCACGTACTGTATGCATTTATTTGCATAGTTTGTTGTATTGTTGTAGTGACCGTTCATTTGTGGTGGTGGGGGTGGGGCACCTTTAGCATCTGAGCGCAGAGGAGCTGGCTCTGCGCAGAGAGGAGATGAAGAGGCAGCCTAAACCTTCTAAGATGTCCAGACACAGAGGGTGAGTCTCTGGAGGATTTGAAGTGGTCAAACTAGTAGGGCTGGTGAATTAATATTCGAATATCGAATATTCCTCAAATATGGGGAAAATATGTATATTCGAATATGAAAATTAATATTCGAATATACATATATATTTTTTAATGTTTATTTGACAGGGACACTACAAAAAACAACGTATCAAGTTATAAAAACAAACAAAATATATGTTTTATTGGATCCGAGCACTCGATACATTGTTTTTTGCATTGTTTCTGTCAAAAATAAAAAATGAAAAATATTTTTCTTTTGATTTTTTTTGTTTTTGTTTTTTATAATAATAATAATAATACTATTCGAATATATTAGAATATCTGCCAATTTTTAAGACCAATATTCGAATATAATTTCTGAGGAAAGTTGACAGCCCTACAATCTAGCAATATATTCAGAAGCATCTTCCATAAAACCCTAAAGGCCTCAGATATTTCATAAAAGCAAAGGTTGGCTGTATGTAGTAACAGCAAGAACATTATTACTAAAACATCATAATTCTACATATTGTGTTAATGGTTTTGGAAACAGTGCTAGTGTGGGGGCTCCTTTCTCAAATCACACATTGGGACTTGGCCATACAACTTTTTTCAGTTGTGAGATATTTCTTTTGTGCTTTAATCCATTTTGTTTGTAGCTTTACGCCTGATTTGTATACACCGGCGTCTGGCCCTGAAAATAACAGATCTATAAGCTCACAACACGTTGCAGCGCTGCAGTATAAATCACACTTTAAGGCTGATTTATACACACCACCCTTCTGGTCAGAAGGGTTTGTGTATTCTGTTGTCGAGCAGAACGGTAGAAAAGATAAAATAAGAAAAACTGTTATTGATCCCTGGGGGGGGGAATTCAGGTGTCAAGTGTATCGGTATTCTAGTGGTTAAATGTCAATAACAGGTTTTTGGTAACTTAACTAACGTAAATATTATCTTCTTGTTCCTCTTTTTCTCTCTTCTTACTATCTTCTCTTTGTCTGGTCTGACTATCTTCTCTTCATAGATCTTTTGATCCTTTCCAGCTGATTCCATGCCAGTGTTTTGGAGAAGACATGCAGGTCAGCTGTGCGCTTGTCTCGTCGTTCAGTTAATAATGTAGTAGTGATAATCACCAGAGATGGGAGACTTTGTTTCATTAAAGGTCTGAATGTTTAATCATTCTGACTTGCTAACCACCCTCTCTAAACTTTCTTGGCAAGTTTAATGAATTTTAAATGTGTGACCATGTTGAGAACCCTAGACGTCTAGTTGTCAGCCGCTAACATCCGCCAGCAGTTTGATGGCTACTAGATCCTATC
Source organism: Gymnoscopelus microlampas (assembly GCF_963454915.1). NCBI lineage: Eukaryota > Metazoa > Chordata > Actinopteri > Myctophiformes > Myctophidae > Gymnoscopelus > Gymnoscopelus microlampas. The sequence goes on from NC_139946.1 coordinate 3,552,969, forward strand.
ATTAGTCATATGAACTAAGAGGTAACCAGTCATACGCTCTTCTCTTAGGAGCCATTCCAGGTTATAGCGTGTGCAGAGGCTCTCCTCATCATGGACATGGTATGTTATTATTCATTTACTTTGTTCACTTGAGCAGTGATTTGAAATTAATCAAATACTAGAAACAGTGCTCCTCGGAAAAAAATGTGTTTAGCAAAAATCTGCTTGCTGGTGACGCTATAACAGGCCAATGTGAAAAGGGTGACATTTCTTCCTCGGTCTAGTGGGAATTTGCGCGCAAAGTTTCACGGCAATCGCACGCTGGGTTCATGATTTGAGGTATTTTGTTCAAAACGAGCCGCTCATGCAAACTTTAGATGGCAATGTTAGCCAATCAGGCTGGAATATGAAAAATGTGAAATCCGTGGTGACCACATGACCAGGGGTCATCATCACCATGCCAGCTTGTGATGGACATTTTCATCAATATTTTATTTTTGTCACGGACATACTGTACAACATAAACTAAATAGCGTATGTATGTATGTATGTATGTATGTATGTATGTATGTATGTATGTATGTATGTATGTATGTATGTATGTATGTATGTATGTATGTATGTATGTATGTATGTATGTATGTATGTATGTATGTATGTATGTACTTACTGAGTATAGGGCTGATTCAAGAAGGTTAGAACAGAAGGGCCCCAACAGTCTCATTGTGGGCATGAGATCTATTTAAGCACTGCCTTTTCATCTTATTATAGGCCACTAGTTCAAATAATGCGAAGAGATGTATAATTATGAAAAAACGTGTTATGCACATCAAACAATAATAAAAACATGATTTTTGGGACTTAAAATACTGATGATTGCACTTGACTTGATATTTTTATATGGTAAAAATGGTTGACATTTCTGTTCCTTACTTTATTTCTCAGTTCTCTGTCTGCTGGAAATTTGTGGTTTGTCCGCAAACTGTCTATCCAAGTTCTCTTTCTTCACCATCACTGTGCAGTTCTGAGACAAATACTTACACACATATATATGGCTCAGTTCCTTATTAATTTTTCTCAGTTCTCTGTCTGGCTGGGAAGGTCTAGTGAAATGATTTGTGGTTTTTCAGAAAGTGTCTTTCCAAGTTTCCTTTCTTCACCATCACTGCATAGTTGTTGCAATTAATTTTCCCATCAAAAATAATTTGTTGTATACCTTTTGTCTCATGACGTCTGTTCCCAAACTCATCAGCACAGCACACTGCTCCACTATTTTCTTGTTGTTCACATTCAAACCAGCAAACCTGAGCACGGTTGGACGGTGGACAATATGAATGTTTTTGTCTGGGTTTTCAAATTGCTCCACAATGGACGAGCTACACTCGTTTTCTGTTTGTTATGGTACTGTAGTTTCAACAGTTGTGGTTTAAGGTGAACAAGTATTCAATGTTGATGAGAAAGTCTTAGACCACGCATAGGTGGTGTGACGTAAGGTACACCAGTGGAACAATGAAAAGCTATTAGACTAAAATAGAATAGACTTTATTTGCCATTTGCACGAGTGCAGAGATTTTGGAGCTCAGCTCACAGGGTCGGCATTAAAAAAAAACAGAAAATACAGACAAGACAATGTACGGACATGTTGATGACCCCTGCGCATGACTATGAGATACTGTGTACCTAAATCTGTAGGAGTGATATAAAAAAATGTGTTTTGCAAAAATCTGCCTCCTGGTGGCGCTATAACAAGCCAATCTGAACATGTTGAGGCAGAGGTCGGACGGACACACGGACAGACGGACCGGGTGAAAAACATTGTCTCTGCCATGCCTTCGGCCTGGCGGAGACAATGAAGTACTGAAACGTGGCCTTATTTAACGCAGTAACATTAGATACAAGAAACGAAAAATACTAATGATTATAAGTGAGATGAGAAGCATTGTTTCAGAATGCAAAGTGGAAAATAAATCCTCAAAATGAGACGAGACTTGTACCTTGAACTATGTTCTTGTGCTTATAGGATCTGTTTTTACACCCTCATGTTTAACCACCAATAGCATCCTTAGTTTGGGCAAAATATGTTTTTATGTACAGTGCTTACAGGGTTAAATGAATAACTCTGTGAATGCATGTCTCTCCTCAGCACGCACACGTGTCTCGGGGCGAGGTCATCGGTTTGCTGGGAGGCACTTTCAGTGAGGACGACAAAGTACTGAAGGTAGTAGTGTTGATTTTGACAACAAATTTTTATTTAGTTTTAGTCATAGTCTTTTGAAAACAAATCCATTTAGTTTTAGTCATATTTTAGTCATCTGAAATGTTTTAGTTTTTGTCTAGTTTCAGTCGACAAAATATCATAAGATTATAGTCGACTAAATCTACAGTTGATTTAGTCGACTAAAATGTATTTTGGCGGTGCCTTGATGGCGTCGTAATGACTGATTTTACACTTGGTTGCATGCTGAAAATAGCCGATCTACAAGCTCACAACGCGTCGCAGTGCACACCCTAGTTTTTATTTAGTTTTCGGCAGTGAAAAAACTGGAAGGTAGTTGCTGCAGAAAGCAATAACAATATGGAAGTCGGAGATGAAACGATAATCCACTTGAAGGACATTCATTCAAACACTGTGTCTGTCTGTGTCTTTATGTGTGGGGGTGTAGATCTGTGCAGCAGAGCCGTGCAACAGCGTGAGTACAGGTTTGCAGTGTGAGATGGACCCTCTGTCTCAGACCCAGGCCTGTGAGCTGCTGTCAGCCCTGGGCCTCAGTGTTGTGGGCTGGTACCATTCACACCCCACCTTCCAACCCAACCCCTCTCTACGGGACATACACACACAGGACCAGTTCCAGGTAACACGACTGCAAGTTAAAATTGTGCGTCTTTGCCTGGCTGTGTGTGTGTGTGTGTGTGTGTGTGTGTGTGTGTGTGTGTGTGTGTGTGTGTGTGTGTGTGTGTGTGTGTGTGTGTGTGTGTGTGTGTGTGTGTGTGTGTGTGTGTGTGTGTGTGCGCGAGCGAGCGTGTATTTGGTCCCCAAGCATGTGATGACACTTTTGAGTATTTTTGACAGTTCCGTTTTAAAGGAAGGGGAAGTCCAGCGTTTTACCTCCAGGTTCTTTTGCAGCTGTCCAATAAGATGTCCTGTCCCAAATCGATACATCTTAAACGTGTAGACTGAGCATCAATTATTCATTTCTAATTACTGACACAAACCCTCCCTCCAGCTGTCACACATAGAATAATCTTAGATAGAGAGACCTTTATTGATACTGTACGGTACAGCAGGGTAAGAACATTACACAAAAAAACACCATCAATAATGAACACTAGTATATGACAGTATACACCCTCTACCATAACCTGCACTGTGCAGGACGAATATAATAAGAATGCACACACAATAAACATGGCAGAAGTCCTTACATTATTGTACTGGTGTTAATCTTCAATAGGCACTCAGATGGGAGTGGGACTCATTTACGTATATCATTGTTGATTTTGATTGCAAATGTTTCACTTGCCATGTGACAATTTGTCATTTTCATTGCGCTTGTGTGTTATGTTATTTTTTTTCTGCCTTTGCTTTGATTTCCTTTAAACATTCGTCATCTCTGCACCGTTGACACTGAGGTCTCAGCCCTCAGTGTGTCCTACGAGAATTAAATAAAGGTTAAATAAAAGGAGAGGGAGTGCGGGCGAGGGAGTTGGAGACAGAGAGGAAGACAAAGCAGAGTGTGTGTTCTTAGTGTCTGGCCTGTCTTTTCCAGAGTTACTTTTCACGTGGTGGAGCTCCCTTTATAGGGATGATAGTCAGCCCATATGACCCAGCCAACGCCTCCCCGCGATCTCAGACCACCTGCCTGTTGGTGAGAGAGACCCAGAAGCCCTCAGGCCCACAGAGTATGAGACACACGCGCACACACACGCACACACACACACGCACACACACACACACACACACACACACACACACACACACACACACACACACACACACACACACACACACACACACACACACACACGATCAGTAATTATGCTATGAAAGTGGTTGTGATCAAAGGTATTTTAAGCTGAATCAAACCAACAGCAGTGATAGCTTCATATCACCGTTTTGTAATCAAACCTGTGACATTTCTGTTATAGTTCCATGATCAATACATATGGTTTTAAGGACAAACATTGAAAATGGTTCAAAAGATTGCTTCCTGATCGTTCTGTGCCTGTCTGTTTGTCTCCAGAGCTGCCCTACAGGTTTGACTTCCTGTCCTCCCAGGACGTCCCAAACTGGAATCAGTTGATGAGGAGAGCCGAGTGGATCATCACCAAATACTCCCTGGCACCTGGGTGAGAAAGAGACAAATCATTACACTCAAAAAGACACTCAAACAAAAGGCTGATCATCAGCGTACTTCTAATGTGAACTTTTTTGTTTTTGTCTTTTTTGGCTGGCAAGCAATAAAGCATAGACTGTGCTTTCATGTCTATCTATCTAGAGGCTTTTGACCCGAGACAACATTTATCATGTGGTTTGAACTAATCTCATCAGTTGTAATACTTTTGTTTTCCTGTGTGGTGTACATTGATTATGCTATTGAATGAGTTGGCGACACCCAGGGAAGGGCTGTCACGATTACAAATTGAAGTTGATGATTACTTGTCACCCAAATAATTGCGATTAATGATTTTAATTGTGTGTTTGGCAAATAACTTAAATATACAAAGAAGTTATTGACATGTATGATGTCAAATTTGCAGAAATAGCTGATCTACAAGCTTACAACGCGTCACGAAGTGGCGCGTTGTTTTTTTTTTTTTAAATGTGTGAGCATTTTTCAACATGGAAACGATTATGCAAAAATAATTGCGATTTTACGATTGTGTAATAATTGTGACAGGCCTAACCCAGGGTAGCTGGACCTTTTATACTGTAGACACGGGATGTTAGCCTAAAGGATATCTACACTACTACAGTGTTAATTTAACACTTGACCCCATTTCTTGATGGTAGAATAATGTGAACTGGTATGTTTCTGTTCTGGGGTCAGGTGTGTGCAGATGGACAGGTTTTTCAGAAGGGACTCCCATCTCACCTGCTTGGAGAAGGTCAGTCCCTCTACTGTCTCCGTCTTCCAGTGGTTCATGGTTTCTCAAACGTAGTTTTGTATTTCTACATATAAACCAGGAATATGTGCTTCATGGAAGGAAGTAAATGACACACATTTCAACAAATTCCTTGCATATGGAAGAATTTATAAATATGGAAAACAATAATACAAAATAATATATAATATACTGAAAACGGTGCAATGTTCTATATAAATGCAAGACATAATGGACCCTTTGCTAAGCCCCACCCACTCCACTCTGGTGCTTCTCACCCATTGACATGCATGTTATATGAGCTTTCAAATCTCTTCTTAATCTAGTCAACAAGGCCTGCAGTAGGCTATGCACTGGAAAAATGTGCATGACATTATTTCAACAAACTAAAAATACAGGGAAATGTTAGAGGGAGAAACAGTTTATCCAACTCAATCCACTTTAACATCATTATCACCGGACAGGAGTTTTCATGTACCACACGGTAAGACTACAAATGGTAGCAGTTAATAAATAGACAAACAAATGACTTAATATACTTTAACGTGCGGAATCCAAAATCCAGCCAACATGTACAAGTTGCGCTGTGATTCTGAATGTCTGGTGTGTTGAACTTGGAACATGGTCTTTAGAAGTTACTGACTGTCTCCATAACACATACATCTGCTATCAAAAATATTAACAGCCCAAACTACATGTGTTTCTAAACATGCTTCTAAATCTAATGGTGATTATTTCAGGATACACCATGCCAAACTAACCATTGGCGTTAACACAAACAGCATCAGCATCAGATCACTGCGGATTTGTACACTGTTTTATATGATTTGCACCTTTGTCACGATTACGGTCATTAGTATTATTGCCATCACCTGGGCGGGTGAGTCGAGTAACTTTGCCGACGTTAACTTATGTATGTGTTCAACAACACAGCCATGCAGCCTTGCAGTTTAATTGCAGATTTGGGTGAAAAATGCACCCTCCAACCGTTTTCTGGGTACGTAGAATCTGTTGCTTGCTCATTGTCACTATCGCATTATCGTGGTATTCCTATTCTTGCTATTATTGTTGCAAATTATTGTGTGTGTGCGGGCGACAGCTGACAGGTGACGGAAAAGTGGCAAACCATATGCAAGCTTAGCAACGGTTGCTAAGCTTGCATTAGACTCGCTGTTGGGGTGGGATTTAGCGAAGGGCCCCCTTGTCTGTGATGTTGTTAGTATCCTATTTTCACCCAAATCTCTTTCCACATCAACTCCTAGATGCTGTCATCTTTGGCCAGGTACCTAGAGCCCCTGCCAGAGGGAGAGGGAGACCCCTTTCTCACTCAGATCCAGAACCTTTTCCAGTGTAACTTTATCATCCAGCGACCTGCCGACCAGGATGAGGGAGGAGGAGTTTTAAACGATTCCTCTGGACCAATGGACTCTGACGACTTCCCCTTTGATCATCACTCAATGGATATGGACAGAAGCGAGGGAGGGGACTCTGATATAGGTTCTGTTGAGGGTGCTGGCTGGGACGTAGAACCCACGGCACCGATGACTAACTCTGAGAAAGACCAAAGTCCAGTGTTGCATCTAGGCTCTGTGTTGTTGACTGGACATGATTATTTACTATGATTCCACTTTGACACTATGTTTACATTTTGTAGTTAACTGTGCTGTATTGCTTAATAACAAATATGCTGTAAGTTGTGTTGCATTGTTCTCATTACATTACATTGCATTACAGTCATTTAGCAGACGCTTTTATCCAAAGCGACTTACAATAAGTCTCAAGGTATGCATTTTCTTTAAGATCAGTGACTATGTGGACAACTTTGAACAAGTTTTAAGATGAAAGTATACAATACTGTACCTCAACCGACGTGATTGACCATTTTACATGTATGTAAAAAGTATGTTTTAATGTTAAAGAAGCTAAAATAATTAGCTTCTTTATTTTTAGCTCATCATTGTTTTAACCTGCTTTCAAAAATAAAACCCCGTATTATATGTTGTAGTACTACTGTATTACTGCAGATTACTTTATATTTGGCAAAAGATAGTTATTATTTCAGATTTCAAGACACTATTTTAGCATACTGTAAACGATTAAAAGTGTTAAATATCTCACAGATAGACTCTAGGTGGTGCTAGAGCACCTGCCCTTTGCCCTCTGGACCAAAAGTGCCCTTTTGAAAAAGAAATGTCTGTGCACGCCACTGGTCAAAGTTAAAAGGGTGGGTAGTGGAGAGAGGAGATAGTATTGGTAAGACTAAGGTTAGGGCACGGTGGGACATGAAAAATTATAGGAAAACATCAGTCTGGGTTGTGTGAGGGTTGTCAGGAAGAGGAATCAGTGGAGCATGTTCTTATGAATTGTAGAGGGTATGGGACAGAGAGGGAGACCATGAGGAACCATATGAGGGATTGAGGGGTGCAGGAATTTACCCTAAAGGGTCTATTAAGAATGGAAGGAAGGAAACGTATTAGAGTATTATTAGAGTTCTTAAGGGAAACAGGAGTGTATGATAGGATATAGAGTAGTTAAGTGTGTGTGTGTGTGTGTGTGTGTGTGTGTGTGTGTTTGTTTGTTTGTTTGTGTGTTTGTATTACTACAGTATACTTGCGAGGACCAAGTATAGTAGAATTTGAAGAAATAGACATTGTGAGGACCGTTTTCCTGATCCTCACAAGACAAATGGTTGTATTGTAGTTAAAAAAAAACATTTTTTAGAGATACGTTTACAATTAGAAAAACATTCAGGTCAGGATTAGACATTTAGGTGTCTTAGAGGTTAGGTTTAGGGATTGGAATTAAGAGTTAAACATGATTTATACTTAGTTGCGTGCCAGTGTCATCATGCACCGAAAAATAGCCGATCTATAAGCTCAAGCTCACAATGAGTCGCAGCGCGATGCGTTGTGGGCTTGTAGATCTGCTGTTTTTTGGCTTTAGGCTTACGGTTAAAAATGGCAATATTTTGTTTTAAATGACATTCATAACATATGGCTGTCCTAAAGTGTTGATGTCCTCACAAGTATAGTAAAACAAACGTGTGTGTGTGTGTGTGTGTGTGTGTGTGTGTGTGTGTGTGTGTGTGTGTGTGTGTGTGTGTGTGTGTGTGTGTGTGTATTGTAACTGTGTATGGGTCGGTAGAGGGAATTAGATACAGTAGTATTACATCATTTTGTCTGATCCATAATATGGGTCAGAAGGTGGCGGTAACGCACCAAAGAACTGGATGCCAACCGCCGTAAAATAAAAGGAAGAAGAAGGAGGAGGAGAAGAAGAAGCGCTGCCCTGTTGCCTCGGAACCTTTGTTGGTGTGTTGTTGTTTCCGACGGACTGGAATGCAGTGAACACGTGAAGTAGACTTGCTGTTGACAAGTTCTAGGATCAAATCTTCTATAAAGTGTGTTTTACTGTTTCTAATGGACGTTATGGACTGATATATCAGGGCAAAAGCAGCTCTGCGTCTATCATAAAGCAAGCTCCACCATACAAAGGTGATTTTAACCACATATTACTTATATCTGCTCCAAACTGGCACCATTGTGAGGGTAACTTTAGCACAGTGAGTAGCCTGGACTGTTTAGCAAGGACATTGATTGAACAGACCTACCTGATCGTTCTTAAGCAGTGGTGTGAAGTAACTAAGTACATTTACTCAAGTACTGCAATTTTGAGTTTTTACTTTACTGGAGTATTTCCAATTTTCAATCATTTACTTCTACTCCACTACATCTCAAAGGCAAATATTGTACTTTTACTCCACTACAATTATTTGAAAACTTTAGCTACTACTTTGTAGATTAAGATTATTATTACAAAACCTTCAGACCTAATAGCCGATCTACAAGCTCACAAGGGACGCGTTGTGAGCTTGTAGATCTGATATTTTCAAAGGAATTGTATACATTTTATCCAAATGGTATGTATTTGGCCACCGACCCCCATCTGAAAATATTTAGTTCCAGGGACCCTCAGAAGCAAAGATTTGAGTTTAACATTTTTAAGATTTTTCAAAAATGGCTATATTATATTTTTTGAATATCTAAAGTATAAAATATGGCTAAAATCGAAAAAGTGACAGATGCTTTCCTGGTTTTAATGGCTTAATAACAAATATACTGTGTGTTGTGTGTCATTGTTCTCAAGGTATCCATGCATTTCCTTTTCAGATCAACGACTATGTGGACAACTTTGAGCAAGTTCTCATCATAACCATGGAGCTGCTCTGTGCTCGTCTGATCAGGAGCAGACGCTCCCTCTTCTGTCCTCTTTCAACACAGCTGACACGGAGCCTCCTGGGGAATAAAGCAGGGGGTTACGCTCTGAAGACGAGGCTGATCTCGTCTTCTAAAGAACTGCAGAGGAAAAGCTGTCAAAGAACTGCGAGCCTTGTCCAACTTAACTCCTCAAACCGTCTATGTGGAGGGCGTCTGCTCTCTGATAAGTATTCGGGGACAGTGTTCTTTCCGCAGAGTCCCAGGTCTCCTGTTCTGACACAGTGTGGGTCCAGGTCTCCTGTTCTGACACAGTGTGGGTCCAGGTCTCCTGTTCTGACACAGTGTGGGTCCAGGTCTCCTGTTCTGACACAGTGTGGGTATCAGTTCCACACGTCAGGCCCGCTCAGGGCTATTCCGGTACCCCTCATATGGCTGGTGCTTAAACCACTGCAGAAGCTCCTGGCTGTCATACTTGGAAGGTAATTAAGGCACGTGCAAAAACTGTGTACTAGTGCAGTGGTTTTCAACTCTTTTCATATCAAGGTAAAAAAACAAATCGACATTTAAGCCACGGACCACCATTTGATCAGATTTAGACTCTCAGACCCAAGACTTAGAATAGATACGATGTTGGCCATAATTCCATGCTGTATAGGCTCTATGCACAGCAGCCATTTTGGAGAGAAATTGGGCCTCCTCTTACTTCCTTCACTGGTGTTACCAATGATACTAACGAAGGCTCTGTTCCAACAGAGTCAGGGTGCTGATATTGTGCATGTTGACTCACTGGAAACACTCATGGTTCCTTAAATGGCCCCTTAAAAGGTTTGTAACTCTGAGAGTGTACAAATGGAACCAAATGGGCCCGTAAGGGTCCATTTGGTTCCATTTGTACACTCTCAGAGTTATGGGGGTCCTTGAAATTAAAAGGTTTGAGAACTACTGTGCTACACTAAATGGAACAAAGCCTTCATTAGTATCATTGGTAACACCTGTGAAGGAAGTTGGAAGAGGCCCAATTTCTTTCCAATGTGGCTGCTGTGCATAGAGCCTATTGATGTTGGAACCAATAGGAGAGATAACAGACAAACGTTGATCAAAATAACAATTATTTAATTAAGTTATGCAGATAATGCACAGATAATTTAACTCTTGAGAGTGTAAAATGAAACCAAATGGACCCGTGAGGGTCCATTTGGTTTCATTTTACACTCTCAAGAGTTAGAGATCTATAAGGGTCCATGTGGTTACCAACTCTCCATCATTTAGCTGGGGACCACCTGGAACCCCCTCAAGAACTACTGGTGGTCCCCGGACCACTGGTTGAGAACCACTGGACTAGTACACCACTTATAATATGATATATGATGTTACTCACATAGTATATACACATTTATTACACATTCCATGAGTGTAAAGGGTCTTTTAGTTTACTAGATAACACACCAAAGTAACAGAGCTCCTTATGTAAAAACAAAAGGAGTATGGTTTCAGTGGGCATTACTAAGTTCTGTTGAACATGCGTTTTATTCATTTTAGAACCATCGTATATGAAGGCTGCATTCTCAGGTTTCTATTGAGATCCACTGCCCATAGTAGTTCATGGTACATTATGACAGGGATTCTGAGAAATAATTTGAGCAGTGCTAATATGTTATGACAATAAAAGCATGGATTGGCCTTTCAGAATGCTGTGGTAGCTCATATGGCCATGTGGAAGATAATTCTGCAAGGTACAGTCTCGATACATTTATAAAAAATCAAATATTCTGCTCTTTATTGTTTCTTATTTGTGTTACTTTGCAAATATGATTCTAGCTGTGCAATATATTATGAGCTTCCCCCTCCCCCATATCATAAGGTGGTGTGAAAGAATAAATATAAATATACCAATATTTGTGTGTTATTATAGCTGCATAACATTAGAACTTCTTGTGTAACAAAATTGCTTATCCTTCCTGAAAACTCACATTGTGCAGAGCTACATAAGCTAGGCCACATCTGTTGAAAAGACACTGCTGCACCCAATCTACTGTATGTATAGCGCTTTGGATAAAAATGCATAGGAGAGATAACAGACAAACGTTGATCAAAATAACAATTATTTAATTAAGTTATGCAGATAATGCACAATAATTTAACTCTTGAGAGTGTAAAATGAAACCAAATGGACCCGTGAGGGCTATATAAATGCACCATTTACCATTTGAATAGTATACTTTTGATGCAAAAGTATACTTTTGATGCAAAAGTATACCATTGATGCAAAAGTATACTTTTGATGCTTTTGTATGACGCTGCTGAAAAAAATGTTTTCCTTCTCTCCCTAACGCTAACAGGAGCATCAGGAAGTGGTGGGCAGACCTACCGCCCAACAAGCGGCAGCTCCTGCGCGAGGCGGCCTGGCGGCGCCGATGGCACCTGGCGGCCGCCGGGTCGCTCTTTCTGCTGATCATAGCCCTGTTCTGTCTGACCCACCTGGACGAGTCACCGGTGACGGGACGCACGCGCCTCCTGGTGTTCAGCAGAGAGAACTACATGGAGCTGGCTGGACTGACGTCAAAGGCGGTAAGTTAGAGCATTAGAGTCGTGTTTAGAAGGACCAAGAGTCGACTTTATTGTCACATCACAGGTTTACAGGTGTGAAGAAGCGGGTGAAATGCGTTCGTTTTTTCCAGGAATGGAGAAGAAACTGGAGGGCGGAGAGTAGGGAGAAACATCTAACATTTAAGAAGCATGTGAAGGAGAACAAAACATATCTACGTATATACACAGCAAAATAAAACTGTTTTGAATGTACTACTGTTCATGCTATTTACAACGTATCTCTTTGACTGCCAGGAATTAATTCATTAATGAATTAATTCATTAATGAATTAATTCATCCGTCTCCGGTCCCCTTGTCAGCGAAAACAGGGATTTTACTGTACCTTTGAAAAATCATGGAATATTCTCTGTGACCTCCGTCCTCACGGAGATCGGCTCATTACACGCACGGGGGTGTTGTGGTATAGAGGGGAAAAAAGAATTGTCCGGTCGCGATCCTCCATTCCAGACCTATGGCCGTTTGAATGTGGCTTATTTTTTAGAAAATCAGCAGAAAAACAACAGAAAGACGAGAAAACGTGACTTTTATAAATCCTTTAACATGAAAGGTGCCTTGATTTTTTTTTGTCGCAATCACGTGATTTCTGGGTGTACTCTTTTTCGGTGGTGCTTGGATCATTCATTGGCAGCGCCTACATTTTTTTAGAGAATGTGTGCAACTCTGTGAATATATATATATATTATTTTAAAGCGGACATTTTTAACTTGAATCTTTGCTTCTGAGGGGTCCCTGGAACCAAATATTTTGAGATGGGGGAGGTCCGTGGCCAAATACATAGTAATTTTGGGGGTCCTTGACAATTATGAAAAAGTTTGAGAACCACTGATATAGAAACATATATATTTTTTTTAGAAAACTGTTGGGATTTAGAAGACATTTGTAGAATCGGCTTCAGGTCTTAATGGGTTAACCAAATGGGTTCCCCGATTGCACAAGTACAGTAACAGTAACACAAAACGTATATGTTTCAGTACATGGTGGAATATGAAGAGCGGCTGCTTCCAGAGAGCGACCCCCGTCATCAGGTGGTGGAGCGGCTGGTGCGCCACCTGTCTGAGAGGAACAAGGAGATCCCCGAGGTGGCGTCCGTTCCCTGGAGCGTCCACGTGGTCCAGGAGCCCACCCGCAACGCCTTCGTCCTGCCTGTAAGTCAGAGACTTAAGTTATGAGAGACCTCATTTATTATAATAGTGTCATCATGTTTCTATGTAATTTGAGAGAGATATAATAATAATAATAATACATCAGACTTATATAGCGCTTGTCTTAGTACCCAAAGTCGCTTTACAAAACAGCTTAAAAACTATTTTATTAGGAGCAAAAGAAAAACGTTAAAAGGCTAAAAACAATAAGCTAAGACTAAGAGGAAGAAAGGGAGATTTGGTTTGGGTTAGGCAGGGAAAGCGAGTCTAAAAAGGTGGGTTTTTGAAGGAGGTTTTGAACATGGCAAGAGTGGGGGCGGCTTTGATGTGAGGTGGGAGTGAGTTCTAAAGGGTGGGGGGCTGCAACTGAAAAAAGTTGCCAGACCTGAGGGAGCGGGAGGGGGCGTGGCGTTTGAGGAGGTCACAGAGGTAGCGGGGTGCCTGGTGATTGAGGGCTTTGTAGGTGGTGATGAGTATTTTGAAATCTATTCTATGTTTTACTGGGAGCCAGTGAAGGTCGTGGAGGACTGGGCTGATGTGGTCTCTGAGAGATATCTTGTCCTAAGTGGTTAACTCCACCCAGCCAGCTCTGAAGTATTGCTAAAAGAACCCTTAAACCATAGAAATAGCTGTCGCCTCACAGCTAGAAGGTCCTGGGTTCGATTCCCGCCAGGGACGCTGTGGGCGCTGGGGGCGTGTTCTCTCCTCCGCGTCATCGGCGCCCATACCCTAGGTGGGGTTGGTGAAAGGGCTTACTCTGTGTGGAGTTTGCATGTTCTCCCCGTGTCTCCTAGGGTAGTTAATACCCTCACAAAAACATGTAGTAATCCTGGTCACTATACTGCCTCCCCCTGGTCAGCCGGGGCGCCTGATGGAGGGGAAGGGAACTGGTTGGAATAACGTGTTCCTTCCACGCGCTATGTCCAACCAGGGAAACTCCCCCCTGTCGGGTGATAAGAAGCGGCCTGCTTGCTCCTCATGCATTGAAGGAGGCATGAGCTTCAGCTTGGGCTCTCCCTAGGCTGGCAGAGGGTGCCCAGGATTACATAGGCAATTGGCACTGGGTGAAAAAATGTGGGTTACAAAATCGTGGGACAAAAATTATAAAAAAAAAAAAAAAAACATAGAAATAGAACAACGTGGAACGGACATTGCCATTCATCATAGCACCACTGTTTCTCTGTGTCGTACACAGAAGAGGAAGTAGCGATCCATGGGTGCTTCCGCGTTTCGCGCTAAATCGTTTTTCACATGTTGAACTGAATGGTGTGCATGGCATTACGTGTCATTGGGTCCCATGGCAATGTAAGGTGCTTATAAGTAAGACTTCCCGAGCCATGTGGCCCATAGGAGCCTATATCCTGTTTCTGTAGCGTGAGGCGGCTTGATGTACAAGCACACCCCCTGGACATGACGCTATGTCACAGGGACTTACCCCCCAATCCAACCCTTGATGCTGAGTGTCAAGCAGGGAGGCATGGTGTCCCATTATTATAGTCTTTGGTATGACCCGGACGGGGAATCGAACCCCCGACCTCCCAATCTCAGTGCGGATACTCTAACCATAAGGCTACTGAGATGGTAAGGCTTCTCATGACCTATCTACTGTATATTACAGGGGTTGACACTAAGGTCTCAGAGGTTCTCATGTTCTACTTGCCCAAAGGTCATGCGCACTTGCCCCGAAAAGTTAATCATGATAGGTAAAACATTTTTTTTTAACTATATTTGCGAATTCTGGGGCCGTGATATATGGACATACCTCAATATTCAAGCCAAATATCTCAATAGCTATACAATATGACTTACCGGTATTTGAAATTCCACAGACATCTTGTGATGTGTTCATAGCGAACTAAAGACAGAGTTGCTTCCTCCAGTCAAACGCACACTTGCCCGTCGGGCAACCTGAAATCAAACTCCACCTGCCCGAACGTTTTATTTACTTGCCACGGGCAGTCGGGGCAACCGTTAGTGTCAACCCTCTGTATTATTTGTTTTATCTCTGCCTTAACCCTTTAAGACCTGAGGCCGATTCTACAAAATGTCTTCTAAATTTTGAAAAAACGTATGTTGCTATGTCAGCGGTTCTCAAACCTTTTCATGTCAAGGACCCCAAAATGTACATGTATTTGGCCGTGGACCCCCCATCTCAAAATATGTTGTTCCAGGGACCCGCAGTAGCAAAGATTTGAGTTAAAAATGTTCGCTTAAAAAAATATATATATTCCAAAATGTGCACACATTTTCACAATTTAAAAAAAATAGCAGATCTACAAGCTCGTAGCGCGCTACGAGCTTGTAGATCTGCTATTTTTGAATTGGCAAAGTGTAAAATAATGCCTTTTTTTTAGCTCAAATCAAAAAGTGACACAGATGCGTTCCAGGTCTTAATGGGTGAAACGGATCTGAAATGCTATTAGACCCAGCCCGGGTGTGTGTGTGCTTCTCCTTGTCTTCTCTCTATAGGATGGGAAGGTGTTTGTGTTTACCGGGATGCTGGACGCAGTGGCAGACGTTCACCAGCTCGCCATCCTCCTGGGACACGAGATGGCGCACGCCATCATGGGTCACGCCGTGAGTACCAAACACTCTCCCACCCGGCATGTGTGTGTGTGTGTCCTTGGTCTTCGATGGCTTTCTATGGTTCAATCATATATGGTTGCCGTCGCGCAGAAACCTCTTATCTCTAATATGTTCTAACTCATTGGTTCTCAAAGTGGGGTCCAGGGACCCCCAGGGGTCCTTGAGGGAGTTCCAGGGGGTCCCCAGCTAAATGATGGATAGTTAGGAACCAAATAGACCCTTATGGGGTCTGTAACTCTGAGAGTGTACAAATGGAACCAAATGGACCCTTATGGGTCTGTAACTCTGAGAGTGTACAAATGGAACCAAATGGACCCTTAGGGGTCTGTAACTCAGAGAGTGTACAAATGGAACCAAATTGACCCTTATGGGTCTGTAACTCTGAGAGTGTACAAATGGAACCAAATGGACCCTTATGGGTCTGTAACTCTGAGAGTGTACAAATGGAACCAAATAGACCCTTATGGGTCTGTAACTCTGAGAGTGTACAAATGGTACATGTACATGAGTTAAATTAAATTAACATTGATTTTACAATACAAAAATCAATGTCCCAGAGATAGACATGCCATTAAATGGGGATCCGTAGCCTAACGCATGTCAAACTGGAGGTCCTTGAAATGAAATCACTGCTGGAGCCGTGAAAATCTTCTCTTATGGGGGTCCCTGGCATATCTATTCCAATGGGGCTCCGCGGGCTAATAAGTGTCAATTTGGGGGTCCTTGACATGAAAAAGTTTGAGAACCACTGTTCTAACTGTTTGTGTGTTTTTCATAAATTAATGCCCTACTTTGATCATACTACAGCATCACACAAAAGTATCAACAGTAGCAGATCTACAAGCTCGAAACGCGGCACGTTTTGAGCTTGTAGATCTGCTACTTTTGATGCTTTTGAATTTGAATCCTGAAAAGTAACGCTTTACAAAGCAAAAGTAACGACATACAAGGTTTCCACCCGACAGAGACGATATCAAACCGTTCAAGGCTTTCCTTGGCCTTTTGAGAGGCGAGCTGGTAACCTCATCAGCAGGGGTTGCTTTGCATTGAGACGAGTAATCAGAATGAAACTCAGAAAAGCAACCCTTATGAAAGAAGATAGCGTGTAGGCGGTATACTTGTAATGTCCTGGCTTTTCTATCTGTCTGTAGCCAGTATTAACCCCGCCTCCATACCCACTCTCTCTACTGTCTGTCTCTGCTAGCAAAGCAGACATTCTACTCACCTTCGGGCTTCTCGCCATTGAAACGCAGATCACACAGAATGTATTTGGCCACTCAACACAGCACGGAGCTTGCCAGCAAAACTTCATAGCAATATTGTCCAAGAAATAACAAGTCTATGGTGATGACAAGTTCTTAGAGTTGCAAAAAGAGAAGAAAACAACCATCCACTACAGCGCACACAGCATAACCAAAGCCTTCTGAAGCCAAAATGATTGTGCTTTCATGTTCTGCTTGATGAGAACGCAAAATCTCCCTCAAATGTTTACCACGGTTCCCACGGTCATGAAATTCCTGGAAATATTTTGAAGTTAGAAAAGCCGTTTTCCAGGCCTGGAAAAGGTTTGGAATTAATCGATTGTTTTTGGAAAATGATTGGATATTATGGCTATTGATTTTGTTCATAAAAAGACATGTCCCATAACATTACGTGAAACATGTAACATGTTAAATGCAGTGCTGCGCAGTGTTGATTTCGTCGACTAAAACTATGACGAAAAATTTTCCCTTTTTTCACTGACTAAAACGAGAAAAAAAAACTAAATAAAAACTAAGCTATGATGACTAAAACTAAGACTAAATATATTTACAATTTCGTCAACAAATGAGGGACTAGTGGAGAAGAGATCCAGTAGAACTAAAAGACGAGTCATTTTCGGTTTGTTTGCGCTTGGGTGTTGTGCTCTGAAATTAACCGATCTACTATGTGAGCTTGTGGGTCCTTGACATGAAAAAGTTTGAGAACCACTGTTCTAACTGTTTGTGTGTTTTTCATAAATTAATGCCCTACTTTGATCATACTACAGCGTCACACAAAAGTATCACAAGTAGCAGATCTACAAGCTCGAAACGCGGACTAAAATATGACTCAAACTAAATGCAATTTTATTCAAAAGTGTGCCATAGAGTGCGCCATAATGTATAGAGGATGTCATGTGACTAACATAATAGATCTACACGCTAACAACATGTTGCACCGTAATTCGTTAGCTAGCTTATAGATCTGTTATTTTTGTGACGCCTTCACTCGAGTCTATCTTGGAGCATTGATAGCACACTGGTGTAAGAGCCTCGTTATTGCACCATATGATTGCTATAGGCCTGGAAAGTTAAAACAATTCATTGTTAAATGTATGGTAACCCTGGTTCATAGTCCTAGTTCTATGTCGCATAAATGGAGAGAGCTCTGTGAAGCCCGGGTGTGCACAAGCGTGAACACTTTGTGAAAATAACAGCTGTAGTGAATGCTTGTTCTCAGTATGATCATTTGACTTTAAAAGGCTTGTGTTATGTTATGCTAGCTGTATGTAGTAAACGTAAGGTCATTTTAAGAGACAATAGCAGGAACTTTGTTTTATGTTTTTAAACAGTCATAAAAATGCTTCATAGTGTTTCATAATGTTTCATAGTGTTTCATAATGTTTCATAGTGTGATATATATATATTCATAAAGTCTTGCACATTAAACTTTGTAGATATGTGGTACATAAAAGCCTTGGAAATTATTTTTTGTGCTAAAAGTAAAAACCTTCCAGTTTATATTCAACGTCTTTTTAAACCAAGAGAAGGAAAGTCTAATTTAAGAGGGTTATGTATTTTTAAAACACGTAAAAAAGTAAGAACTAATGTAAAAGCTAGATGTGTTTTAATGTTGGGAGTTAAACTATGGAATAGCCTTAGTGATGGGGTTTAAATTGTGCACATCTCAGGGGAGATGTTAAAAAGCCTTAAAAAAAAAGCCTTTAAAAGGTAAAATAATTCAGGAGTACAGTTTTGAGTACAACATTTTCTTTATTTTTTCTCTTTTATTTTGCAGCATATTAAGCAAGGGATAATGTACCCTTTGCGTTGTTGATAAATAACCCCCTGACAGGATGATTAAACACAAGGAAGAGACAAGGAAGTGTTGATCAAATAGGGAAAAAAATCGGTTACTGCATCGTCTATTTCTCGCTTCAAATGTTTTCAAAAGCATTCTTGAGAGCAACGTTTAGTTGTGAATGACATTGCGTGTTTGTTTACAGTACATGGCTGTCATGTTGGATACAGCATAAAATTCAAGCAGTGCAGCAGGTGCTCTGAGTCTTTGATTAGACAGCGGTCTGTTATGGAGCTCATCGGTCATCATTATTCAGAAATAACACACCGCTGAATTCAGCAATTGACCAATCACAAGCAAGCATTCAACCAAGCCGTGTAATAAGGTTTTTAAATATTAAAATATATATATATTTTTAAGGATTGCGAAGGATAGGCAAAGAATAAGCATTGTGCTTCAGCGTATTCCTTTTTTCGGTCATTGAGTTTGGATTTTGTGTGTGAGCGACCACTGACCAATCACAGCGGGGTTTGCCTGGAGCTGCGGTGGGATCCATAATAACGCCTGGATGACAAGTGTGTTTTGATTTCTTGTAAACAAAGACCAAAAATAAACCATTCATTCATAGATGCAGGGGATAACTTAACTGTCCTAAGATCGTTGGTAATAGTCAGCATAACATTATTATGTTGCAGTAAGCTTGTCAGGAGCCGGCAATGTATGTGGGCAGACCGACACGCACAAGGCTAATCCTCTGTGTGCTCTATGGCCATAACCAGGCTGACCCACGGCACTCGGGCTCCCTATTAATTCACCACAGATGGCAGTTATTTTTTTTATTTTTTTTTTACACCAGCTATAAAAGCCCATTCATCTTGTGCAGAGAAAGTGTTTAACCCTTTAAGACCGGGAAAGCATGTGACTGTCGTTTTTTGATTTCTTTGGCTATTCAAAAATAGCAGATCTGCTATTTTTAGAAAACATTTTTGAAAATGTGTGCAAATCTTTGAATATATATATACATTTTTAACACAAATCTTTGCTTCTGGGGGGGTCCCTGGAACAACATATTTTGAGATGGGGGTCCGCGGCCAAATACATATAATGTTGGGGGTCCTTGACGTGAAAAAAGTTTGAGAACCACTGATATTATAGCAACATACGTTTTTAAAAAAAACTGTTTAGAGGACATTTGTAGAATCCCCCAGAACTAAAGATTTGAGTTAAAAATGTAAAAAAAATATATATTCAAAGATTTGCACAAACTTTCACGATTAAAATAAATAAATAGCAGATCTACAAGCTCATAGCGCGGCACTCGTGCCGCGCTATGAGCTTGTAGATCTGCTATTTTTGAATGGACAGAGTGTAAAATAATGCTTTTTGCTTAAGTGACACAGATGCGTTCAGGTCTCAATGGGTTAAGAGTCTAATGAAGTTTTGGGTTATTTGAGAGTTTAAAAAAGGTCTTCTGAGGATACACTGATGGGGAGGAGGATTTTTAATTAGATGAAGGGAATACGCATTAATGGCCCTGGGTAGTACCCAGTAGGTTTGCTCTATTGGATTGCTTGTTTAAAACCCCCCCAAATCTCTGTTGCGCCATTAAAAAGTTAGGCTGCAATAGATGGGAACAAATCAATATGTTCCTTCTGCCTCTGCCCGTTTCACCTCTACAAAAAAAAAAACCTTCTTGCCTCTCTTGGTAATTGTGGCAAATGGTGCATTTATAAAGTGCTTTTATCCCAAAGAACTTTACAAAATGCATGGCGTTCACCCCAGTCATGAATACATTCACAAACCCACTGGCTAAACCAGTGGGTTTGTGGGGATCGGTGAGCTTGGATATCGTCTCTGTTGGGTGGAAACCAACCTCATATGTCTAAAACTGACACTTTTCAGGATTAAAATTCTGAAATAGCAAAAGTAGTCGATCTACAAGCTCAAAACGCGTCGCATCCCGACATGTTTCAAGCTTGTAGATCTGCTATTGTTGATACTTTTGTGTGACGCTGTAGTATGACAAAGTTGGGCATTAATTTACCTACCAAAAAAAAACAAAAAACATTGAAATGTGGAGATGATAAATCAGGCATTTCTCTTCTTTTTTTTTTGCCATCACCATGCACACTCATATTCTCTCGCTCTGCACCCCCCACCCCCCCCCCATCCAGGCAGAGCAGGCCAGCCTGTCTCACATGGTGGACTTCCTGTCCCTCATCCTGTTGACAGCCATCTGGGCCGTCTGTCCTCGGGACAGCCTGGCCGTGCTGGGACACTGGATCCAGAACAAACTCGTAGAGGTGAGACACATCCACATGCCGGCACAAAAATATTATACACTATATTGTTGTTGTCAGGCTATTTGCCAAGTACATTTGTACATACCATAATCAACTAGGTTTATTTGTCACTCACTCATACAGCTACAATAAATGCAAGTGTGGTTATGTCTGCATTTTTTTTTTTACTATAGCAGCAATAGAAACGTCAGCAGAAAAACAATAATAAGAAAGCTATGATAATAAGACAAGAAAAGCTCTCTCCTCCCTCTCTCCACATCCTCCTCTTGTCTCCCTTTCTCCTCTCTCTCCTTCATTCAGTTGATGTTCAGTCGTCCTTATAGCCGGAAGCTGGAGTCTGAAGCTGACCAAGTTGGATTACAGCTGGCTGCTAAGGTATTCTAACAATATTAACAATAACGATACTACCGCCATCATCACCATGATCACCAGTATCATATTGCATAACATAATCTCATTAGTGCCGAGGGTGGAAAAAGTACTCAAATGCTTTACTTAAGTAAAAGTATCGATACTGCAATGTAGAAATACACTGTTACAAGTAAAAGTCCGGAATTCAAAATGTACTTGAGTGAAAGTATTGGCATCAAAATGTACTTAAAGTACCAAAAGTAAAAGTACTCATTATGCAGAATGTCCCATTACAAGTTTTCAAATGTATGAAGAATCTTTTGAAAATAGCCGATCTACAAGCTCACAATGCGTCGCATCGCGACGCATTGTGAGCTTGTAGATCGGCTATTATATGTATGTTTTGTAATAATAATCAAAATCTACAAAGTAACTAGTAACTAAAGTTTTCAAATAATTGTAGTGGAGTAAAAGTACAATGTTTGCCTCTGAGATGTAGTGGAGTAGAAGTATTGGAAATCGGAAATACTCAAGTAAAGTACAAATACCTCGAAATTGTACTTAATTACAATACTTGAGTACATGTACTTAGGTACTTTACACCACTGCTGGGTGTCAACAGAGTAAGGCAGACTACAGGCTTTGAGATCTCATCTCAAACCATGTAATCTGCCTGCAGGCCACTAGGGGGCACTGTTGTCAAATACAAAAAACGACACTCCCAGGAATTGTCAGTAAAGAGAGCTTCTGCTCTGCATGAAATAGGAGGTCACAATGTGTGTGTGTGTGTGTGTGTGTGTGTGTGTGTGTGTGTGTGTGTGTGTGTGTGTGTGCGTATGCGTGAATTTGTACATGTGTGTTGGTGGTGCACGCAATTGTACATTGTTGCTGTCAGGTAGTTAAAAACCTTGTATCTCCATATTTCTCATAATAAATCAATGCCCTACTTCATCATACAAGAGTGTCGCACCAAAGTAGTGAAAATAACATGCAACACGTTCTGAGCTTGTAGATCTGGGGAAACATATTTTTTTAAAGGGATAGTTCACCCCCAACATGACTTTCTTTCTATGGATTAGTCACCCCATAGAGACTTGATTTTTTTTTTGTCTCATTCCTAAGCTAATAATTTGATGACCGGCAGCGGTTCCGGTAGG